>NC_063199.1:28751574-29052809 GCF_017589495.1 Alosa alosa
TATGTGTCAGCATGTGCAAAATTGTGTGTGTGTTATGGACTAAGGAAAAACTGAATGAACCGTAACATATTACACGGTTGACATGCTTCTTCCCCATCAGATGTTATGCACATTGGGCTACACGGTCCTGTGTGTCCATTCATAGAAATGAACACAACACACACAAGCAATGCTACTCCCCAGGGACATTACTCGAGTCTGGTATACAAGTCTGCATAAAACGAGACAGATTATACACACACACACACACAAGAAAACAAACCCATACACAGAGAATGGCATTCACAATCACACTCATAAAAACGTCCCCATTCAATACAGTAAACACACACGCACACACACACACACACACCTCCATCCAGTGTCTGTCTCAATTAACATGTCCTAGTTTTTTCCATGCATGACTGTGAGCATGTCTTTGTGTTGCTCAGCTTCAGAATGATTTCATGGCACTAATCCAGAGCAGAGCATTTCCATTCAACACAACACAACACAACACAACACAACACAACACAACACACCCTTGGGTTAATCTTGTGTGTGGGTTCCCAGACACCCCATTCATACACCCCCCTTGTCATTCTTGAGAAATAGCCTCACATTCGCCTTGGAATTCAAATATCACTATTTTGCCTTCAACTGGCCCCCCATTCAAACCTCACCGGCTGCATTATGTGCATCAGTGTGTGTGTTTACAACAAAGTCCACAGGGGATGTCTTTAAGTGTGTGTGTGTCTATGTGTGTGTGTGTGTGTGTGTGTGTGTGTGTGGATGGGCATCTGCTTCTACTCTTGCTTCTACTTCTACTGCGCTTCCTAAAGACCAGAGGTCTTACACCACTGTACTACTATTCTACACCACCAGTAGTGATGCAATCTCTCTCTTGCAAGCGTGTGTACTAGTGCACACATGCACGCACGCACATACACACAAATGTCACATCTCACAACCCCCAAAAACACTGATTTATGTGAGCACATTTGCACACACATGAGAGGAACACACTAATGATGCCAAGTCCAAGGAGGTGTGTTTGTGTGTATGAGCATGCGCGTTATCCATCTCCTACATCTCACACCCCATCCCCCATCTCCCACTCCGTTGCCATGGAAACTCCCTCTGGCAGAAGCCAGTTGATTGGCAGAGGTGGAGTCGCCATGGCGATGCCCACTGGTCTGGCACCATTTCCCCCTGCTCTGTGTGTGTGTGTGTGTGTGTGTGTCGTTTGTGTTTGTGTGTGTGTGTGTGTGTTTGTAAATACGAGAAAGTGACAGTACTTATACACAAACACTTCAAAACGATATACAGGGAGTCCACCTCTCAGGTTTTCACTTTCTCACACACAAAACATATGCACTGGTATGCTAATGATAACACAACACAAAACAAACAAACACACACACACAGAATGAATGAATTCAGCATGCCTGACTGGTTAGAGTCAGAGGGCCCCTTCATCAGAAACAGGGGCAACAATTGGTGTGTGTGTGTGTGTGTGTGTGTGTGTGGTGTCTTTGTGCGTACCCATAAATGAACTGCCAATCTAGTATCGTAAGTAACCACCGTCACTGGGCCAATCTATAAAGGTCATCTTGACCATCCACATAACTGAGACAAAACAGTTCAACTCCTACTGGTCGTCACTACTACACACTGGCAATTCGTGAACATACAGCGCCACCCTGAGTGAGAGTCCCTGCAGAGCTCCCGTAGTGAGTGTCACGTCTCGGACCGGACTTCACGCCAGTAGAAAAGTTCAGTAGAAAAGATCACTGTACTCAACTGATGCACTGATGTGCTCTGATATGAATCAAAATGCAAGCGTTCCTAAATAGTCAACATTTCCATATCTGTGATGCATGATCTCAAAACTCTCGTGACTTCTTTGCATGGGTATTCCCTCAGTCAGAGAGAAAGAGAGGAAGAGAGAGTGAGACAGAGAAAGAGAGGGAGAGAGAGAGAGAGAGGGAAAAAGAGGGGCTGAGAGAGACAGAGAGGGGGAGATAGAAAGAGAAAAAGAGGGGGAGAGAGAGCAAGAGAGAAAGCAGAAGCACTTCTGAAACTCAAACTATTTAACCTTGTTCTCCAAGCTGGCTGCTTTCCTGAGATCTGGAATAGGGGGCTTATATCCCAATATTTAAGAGTGGAGATAAATTCGACCCCAATAACTACCGAGGCATCTGTGTGAACAGTAACCTGGGGAAGGTTTTCTGCTGTATTCTAAACGCCCGTATACAGGCCTTCTTTATCAAGCACAATGTCTTGAGTAAAGGTCAGATTGGATTCTTGCCAAAACATAGAACCACTGACCCCATTTACACTCTACACACCCTAATCAACACCCATGTTTTACAAGGAAAACAAAAGAAAATCTTTGCATGCTTTGTAGACTTTAAGAAAGCATTCGACTAAATTTGGCAAAATGGATTATTTTATAACATTTTGCAAAGTGGTGTAGGGGGCAAAACCTATGATTTAATCAAATCTATTTATATGGACAATAAAAATGTTGTAAAAATTGACAACAGCAGAACAGAATTCTTCACTCAGGGGCGTGGGGTGAGACAGGGCTGTAGCTTGAGTCCAACTCTGTTCAATATCTACATCAATGAGTTAGCGGTGGTATTGGAACAATCTACAGCACCTGGACTCACCCTAATCAATACAGAAGTTAAATTTCTGCTTTTTGTAGATGACCTGGTGCTGCTCTCACCCTCAGAACAAGGACTACAGCAGCACCTAGATCTGCTAGAGCAATTCTGTCAGAACTGGGCCCTGACAGTCAATTTGGACAAAACAAAGATTGTAAAGATCTCAGGCAGGCAGACACCTTTTCACTCTAGGAAACACCGCTCTAGAGCATTTTTTATCTTATGATTATCTAGGCCTGAAACTCGACCTTGCAGTGAATGTGCTAAAAGATAAAGCTCATAGAGCTCTCTATGCCATCAAAAGAAATGTCCATAAAATACAAATCCCAATTAAAATCTGGTGCAAAATATTCAATAGTGTAATAAGGCCAATTGCATTATATGGATGTGAGGTATGGGGTCCACTCAGCAAGCTAGACTACACTAGATGGGACAAACATCCCACTGAATCCCTGCATGCAGAATTTATTAAAAACATTCTTAGAGTCCAAAGGAAAAACACCAACAAATGCATGCAGGGCAGCATTAGGTAGATTCCCATTGGCATTAAATATACAAAAAATATCTTTAAAATTCTGGAACCACCTAAATTCTAGTGACGAAAACACCATACAGTTTCAAGCATACAAAACCCAAGAGGTCAGCCCTAAAACCAGTCCCCTTTGCCAGTTGGTTCTGAAGTTAACTAATACTCTAACCCAGGGGTTCCCAAACTTTTCAACCCGCGACCGCCAAAATAACCGTGCCAGAGACTGGCGACCCCCACTATCCCTGGATGTGACTCAAAAATAAAATAAAATGTGCTTTGACCATACGCATCTAGGCTTATCCAAACACGGGCTTAACGACAACACAAAAGAACAGAGCAGCCTGTTATGATTTTACATATATAAATTTACTATATGATAAAAGCAGAATACCTTATTCAAAAAATAATATCCATGTAACATGAGTGCACATTATTGCTGTCGTGCAAACTTAACTTTGAAACATTACTTTAATTTCCATTTTAACAGAAGAATATCTCAGTCAGGGTAATATCCACAAACTGTTGTAAACATATGTACATTGTTGCTGCATAAATTTACATTTTGCCAACTATGTTTCAGCGTTAATCTCATCTAATGAGATGGATCGCGCTATCTTGCGCCGAACACAACAAGTCCATTCTTGGTTTAATTGTGGAGATGGCCACACGGAGATCATCCTCCACATTTAGACGCGATCTGTATTTGTTTTTAATATATGTCAGTGCAGAGAAAGTCTTACAGTCGCACAGGTATGTGGAGCCAAACGGCGTCAGTACGTCCATCGCGGCCTTGAATAGCTGTGGATATTCCCTCTCGACTGAAATCCAGAACTCAGCAAGTGTCTTGGAATTAAAATCTGTCTTTAAAGTGCGGTCAAGTGACAGCTCTTTTATTTTTCCCAAATTTATTTGATTTATGGAAATCATTTCGCGACCCACCCATCGGCGTCCCGCGACCCCCCAGGGGGTCCCGACCCCCGCTTTGGGAACCCATGCTCTAACCCATCGATCTCAGACCAGCACTGCTTTTCAAAATCAGATCAAAGTAAAACAAATTATGAATCAAAGTAAGAATAAATATCTGGAACATTGGGATGATCAAACAAAATCACAATCCAAATTAAAATGTTACTTTTTACTAAACCGAGATTATGAATTGGCAGAGTACCTCTCCACCGTCAGAGATACAAAGCAGAGACAGATTCTTACCAAGAACAGGCTAAGTGACCACAGCCTTGCCATAGAGAAAGGCCGGTACAAAAAAGCATGGCTTCCCAAAGAGCAGCGGCTCTGTGGTCACTGTACGACTGGTGAGGTTGAAACAGAGATGCACTTTCTCCTATACTGTCCAAAGTTTGAACAGATTAGAAAAGGATATTTTTTACAATTCTCAAATAAAATTCCAAATTTTAGCTCTCTTAAAGACTGTGATAAATTGGCCCACCTGCTAGGAGAAGGTGGGCCAATGTGTGTGTGTGTGTGTGTGTGTGATCACATGCCTATGTGTGTGTGTGTGTGTGTGTGTGTGTGGAAAAAGAGAGAGAAATTGAGGGTATACACGCAATTTTTTATGTTACATGTTACTGTTTCCCTTAATGCTGTCAATGTTCTAATTGTTATGCTGTTTTAATTGTGCTTTGGCAACACTGTACATACTTAGTCATGCTAATAAAGCAACCTTGAATTGAATTTAAGAGAGAGAGAGAGAGAGAGAGAGAGAGAGAGAGAGAGAGAGAGAGAGAGAGAGAGAGAGATGCGCAGATGATCGCTCATCTCCAGGAGGCTTGACCATGTACGGTGTCAGAGGCTGAAAGAGAGGGTGGGAGAGTACAGCAGCGCCTTTCACCTTAATGGACTTAATGAGCCAATTAGAGCGAGGGGAGAGCGGAGGAGAGGAAGATGAGGAAGAGGAGAGGAAGATGAGGAGCAGAGGAGAGAAGAACACATGGGGGGTTGCATACTTTTAAACCAGCTCTCTGTCTCTCTCTCTCTCTAGCTCTCTTTCTTATCTCTTTCTCTCTCTCTCTCTCTCTTTCTGGGAGACAGCTACTCAATGCAGACATAAGGGAATCAATGAGGGCGATTAGAGATGCTGTTTGGGCCTCTTTTCCCTAGGCAGTCTCTTGCACTCCTCTCTCTCCCTACTTCCCAAAACAAAGTCTGGGCCTGTCTCCTTAAGAGAGAACCCTGCAGACGTGATTAGAGCATGTTATGGAAGGCATCCTCACCAGTTCCGGCCCAAATTAAGGTTATGGGCCAGAGTACGCTAGTTTTTGCTGCTGTTTTTGTTGTTTTGGCAGTGCCCATGGCCCTATCTTCAGCGAGTTTCTTTCAAGTGCTTGCTGTTGCTTGGTTACCAAAATAATTTAGCAGCACTTGTTTATGCTAACATGCTAGAGAAATTGTAGCAAATGTTTAGTCCTCAACATATTAAAGATATGACATACGTCCACTAGAGGCACTCAATAGACACTATATTACAACAGAAGCTGTTGTATGTTGTTCTTCTGGGGTTCTTTTTGGTTGTGGTGGTCTTTTTATATTAAGCCATATGGTATGACTCTGAAGGAGTGTTGGGGTGTTGCAAGGCACTGAGGAGTTCTGTAAAGTTTCTGTAAGGCTTTAGAAGAGTTCTGAAATTTCAAAACTGTTACTGTGGGAAGATGGAATTGGTTCTAAAAGGCTTGAAGATGGGAAAGTCTTTCTTCTTACCAGAATTTTTGCTAGGACACCATCATCACTAGACTCCATGGTGACCACAGCTTTGTCCGTCTCAATTTCACACAAAGCATCGCCGGCTGCCACTGCCTCACCTGTAGACACACACACACACACACACGTTAGATAAAAGATAGCAAAATATGCAAAACAAATATCTGCATAAAAACTCACTAAGATTTTCTGTTTATGTCATTATTTTATGTAATTGTAAAATGTAACGAGATTAGTTTACTCTGCTAACAAACCCAAAAGGCCAAAGACCAAGGACCAAGTTTTAAGTCATGAAGTCACAAAACCACCTAACAGAGACTCGGCTAGGCCACATTCCTTCAGTGGTGCAGCGGAGACCACAGATGACCAGAGACCTGAGACTGAGGCCACACTATGTGACCTGCCAGGGACCTCAGGGAGAGGGAGAGAGAGAGAGAGAGAGAGAGAGGGAGAGAGAGAGAGAGAGAGAGAGAGAGAGAGAGAGAGAGAGAGAGAGAGAGAGAGAGAGAGAGAGAGAGAGAGAGAGAGAGAGAGAGAAAGAGAAAGAGAGAGACAGTATTTTCTACAGTATAGCATTGATGAAGCTATTACTGTCCTCTTAGTAACATTACCATTTATCCTTTTATTTTACCTGTTTTTCCGTTCATTATTTAATTTGATCTTTATAACAATATTACTGTAAAGTTGATTATTAACATGTCATACCTGTAGCTTTGGCAACAATGACTTTATTCATTCATACCAATAAAGCACAATTTGATTTGATTTGATTTGATTTGATTTGAGAGAGAGAGATATTTCACCGTCTGGATAGTAATATAGAGCCGATAGGGTTAGTAGAGGATGAAGGGTGTATTTAGTTGATTAATGTTTACATAGGCAAGCAGAGACAGGGGGTGGGCCATTTTAATAACGCTTGTATAAGTAAGTATATATACTCTTTTGATCCTGTGAGGGAAATTTGGTCTCTGCATTTATCCCAATCCGTGAATTAGTGAAACACACACAGCACACAGTGTACACACAGTGAGGTGAAGCACAGACTAATCCTTAGCTGCCTGCATCAACAGCGGCGCTCGGGGAGCAGTGAGGGGTAAGGTGCCTTGCTCAAGGGCACTTCAGCCGCGCCTACTGGTCGGGGTTCGAACCGGCAACCCTCCAGTTACAGGTCCGAAGTGCTAACCAGTAGGCCACGGCTGCCCCCATGTATGAGTTTTCACATTATGACTTATTTCTTAAGTCTCAATGCTAATAATTACTATATCCAAATAAACTACTATACTCTAGAAAAATACCCACAAATGCGCACACACACACACACACACACACACAAACAAACACACACACAAACAAACCAGACAGCTTACTGACAAAACTCTTATCATACCCTGAGCAGCAGCGCCCCCTTGCTGTGCTTTGTATGAACTACACTTTTATTTTTTTTGTGTTGCCTGCGGCAGTCACCGGCACCCTGTAGTGAGCTGGGAGAGGTAGAGAGAGTTGAGACTAATGCAAGCGCTGGGCAAAGGGAGAAGCACAAACAAATGGGTGTGCACGCCACGGACCGCGTATCACCGTGGGGGAGAACAGGCTCTCAAACAACCCAGAACACGGGGACATATGGAGCCACAAAACGCTCAAGTTGCTGATCCGTAGACACAGCAGGGGAACAACACCAGAGGTACAAACACCCCACGTTACCAGGGTCTCACTGTGGGGGCTGCAGCTAGTTCCAGCACAGAGGGGAAAGCCAGCCGCAGCAAGCCCCAAACAGGGGAGGAGGGGAGGAGTCCAAGCCCCCAAGCAAGCACACGTCTCACAAAGGGTGGGATACATATGTGCCATAAATTATCATCCACGTGTGTATTTATCCATCCATATTGTCCATATACCAGAGCTGGACAGTAACGGAGTACATTTACTTGAGTACAGTACTTGAGTACAATTTTGAGGGATCTGTACTTCACTCGAGTATCATTTTTGGGGAGTACTCATGACTTTACTCAAGTACATTTGAGAGGCAAATATTGTACTCTTTACTCCACTACATTTCTATCTATAACCGTGAGTACCCGTTACTTCCTCTAAAAAAAAAAGGAAAAAAGAAAAATCTCGGAAACCCTCAATTTGTTGTTTCCCTCTCAAATGTGATTGGATTGTGCAGGCGCCACTGATTGGGACAGCCTATCAGCAATCACCTTCAGTTTTCCGCCTAAGTCAACTCCATGGTCAGATTTAGATAAGAGACGAAACCATGGACGAAACAATGGATGAAGACGCAGCAGGTCCATCCCGGGAATGTGCCAACCTGTGGCCCCACCTCGCCAGACTATTTAAATTTTCTGAACAAGTTAATGATAGTTTTAAAACAAGTGTTTCAATTACAAAATAGTATTTTGTATTTGAAATACGTATTTTAAATACATGTATTAGAAATACTGCCCATCCCTGGCAACATGGTAAAAAGATGAAAATGACTTGATTTTACTTTCAATTCATTTTACATTCTCCAAGGTATTAACATTAAAAAATTTCATAACTCCATGTAGGACGTTTCTGTACATACATGTAAGCACTGTGGCAGTAGTAATGCAACATTTAGAAAATGTAGGCTTCTCTTGTACTCTTGATTCTCAAGTACTTTTAAAAACAAGTACTTCAGTACTTTTACTTAAGTAGACATCTGACTGTTGTACTTTTACTTGTACTTGAGTAAAATTTAGCAAAGGGTATCTGTACTTTTACTCAAGTAATGAAGCTGTGTACTCTGTCCACCTCTGCCATATACACACACAAACTCCTAACCCACAGAGGCCTGGGCCGCCTGATAGCGTCGGCCCAGCTGGTGATTTCCCAGAGGGGCAGGCTGGCTGAGAGCCACCCCAACTCTGCTTCTTTAATAACATCCAGCAGCCAGGACCCTGCCTCCACCTCCACCTCCACCTCCACCTCCACCTCCACCTCCACCTCCACCTCCACCTCCACCTCGGGACTGAGACCAGAGCCACAGCGGAGAGGCAAAGCAGGCCAGAGGTCAGTCTGTAATCTGTCCCTATGTTATAAGAATGGCAATGCATCTGTGTGAGTGATCGCTCAATATTTTATTGGTTAAAGCGTGGGGGGTTCGATAGTGTGTGTGTGTGTGTGTGTGTGTGTGTGTGTGTGTGTGTGTGTGTGTGGGGTAAAACAAAAAACACGGGCCCACAGGGACCCAGGTTTAGGTCATTTCCGAAATCTGAAAAGTGACCATATTTTTATATTAGAAAAATGTCATGTTTATTTATGATTGAGTATTAGTTTGTGTTTGACTGGGTGTGTGCATTCTAATATCTGCTACAATGAAAGTGTTTCAATGTGTGTATGTGCGTGTGTGTAGGTAAGGGGTAGCTAGATTAAAATCCCAGCAGGCTGCAGATCCATGTTGTGACCCTGAGGTCATCATCCCCTAATCCCTTTCCCCCAAAATGAAAACCTTCAAACATGCTCCACCTTCCTCCTTCCCCTCTCAGTTTATGTCCCCCCACACACACACACACACACACAGAGGCCACTAATCAGCAGAATGGACACTTCATCACACAGAGGATCTAGCGCTCACGAGAGAGAGAGGGACAGGCAGAGAGAGAAAAAAGATAGAGAGGGTGCTAATAAGAGAAAGAGATGGCTAATATGGCTGACAAGCAGCTTCATCCACTTCATCAGTCTTGCTGTTTTTCTGACACATGCTCCGACAGACGGGCCTCGCAGGGTAGATAACCACCATACCGGCAGCACCAACTCCTATAAATAACTACTGGGTGTCTGGCTGGGAGAGGAGAGTGCCTGCTGGGCCAACGTTAGCAAGGTGCGATGCTGAGCTTCCTGCCTGGAGGCTTACCTTCCTTCTTGAGCCATTTGACGATGTTGCCCTCCTCCATGGTGGGCGACAGGGCAGGCATCTGCACCTTCAGTGGGGGGAGACCTGCAGGTGGACGGAGGTAACACAGCAGTCAAGAAGAGTTGATATGATACATACTGTACAGTCCCACCAAACAGGCTCCTGAGGCGACTTCCATATAACATTAGTTCACCAACAGCAAGTCGGGGAGAAGGGATATGAAGAAAGGATCTGCATTTCAATGTGAAGGAAAATTAAACAGATGTACAGATACAGATACAGAGGATGACTATAGGACAAGGGGTACACAGTGGTTAACAGGACAGGTGAAAAAGGACAGATCTAAGCTACCGGTATATGTTGATCAAATACAAATGATGTTAGGATAGGTTAAGGTCACATGGTAGGGCAAGCGCTGACTTACAGGCGGGTTTCAGTGATGTCACTATCTGTGGCTAATTGGTAAATTACAGTGGAAGAAGTGTGGTCTGCACACTGCAATTGCTCCAAAAATATGAACTTTATTACTTTAAAAACATAGCAACGTTTCAATCACCCTGGATCTTCGTCAGGCATGTGGGTAACAGGAAGAGTGTGGCCTATATCACACACATTATATATATATATATATGTATATATATATATATATATATATATATATATATATATATATATATACATATATATATATATATATATATATATATATATATATATATATATATATATATATATATATATATATATATATATATATTTGTCTTTGCCATGCACATTATGACTTTGCACATAGGCCTATGCCTATTGATACAATATTTGATTGATACAGCTTTTTTCTTTATTATTGACACATAGGCCGAGCTGCCCGTCAGTCATGATGATTGGCCCTTGGGTGCCCCTGCCTAGGCAATGAATGGTCATGATATAGGCCACACTCTTCCTGTTACCCACATGCCTGACGAAGATCCAGGGTGATCGAAACGTTGCTATGTTTTTAAAATAATAAAGTTCATATTTTTGGAGCAATTGCAGTGTGCAGACCACACTTCTTCCACTGTCTGACAATATTGTCTGGCACCTGCAGAAAACTTTGCTTTTGATGTGCGCACCCACTCTCCAAAACGTAATTGGTAAATTACACCTGTCCTCTCAATCAGGAGACATAGAGACAATTGGGTTTTGAGGCCTGCTGGAGAAGCATGGCCAAAGTTCTCCCCTTTCGTTTGTAGCCACATGAACTGTGGCATTAGGACAACCTTATGCGTTGGATTACTTTTGGATTTTACACCACTTTCAAGAGAAATAAAAACTTGAACTTAAAAGCCAAAACAGCTTGGGCTGGTCCAGCTACACAGAGGAGTACCGGGCAGGGAGTCCCAGCACATCACAGGTACTGTATGTTGACCGCTCTCTGAGGCTCCTACCAAGCTGACACACACACATACATTCACACAGGGGATAGGACCCACTACTAAGCTCTGCACCACACGTAGAGTTAGCGTGTAGGGAGCAGTTAGGTCTTTCTGTGTTTGTGGAAGCCTTTAGTCGTAGTTACAACACCCTAGACAACGAAGAGCTTGTGCCAGGACCGCCTCGTAACAATATGTATCAATATTTATTATGACCGCCAAAGAAATGGCTGTTTTGTTTTGTGTTCCCCGAAGGAGGGGAGGGCAGACACAGTTTTCTGTGAATATCTCAAAACCGTAGGGTTTAGGAGGACCATTTTTTTTTTTGTATGTTGATCTCAAGGGGCCATGTCAACCCATTCCATAACCACTCATTTCATGTATAGCCCACCTAGTTAAACACAAAAAAAGTAAAAATGAGGTGTTGTAATTGAAGGTATCTGTGACCTAACATAGTCAAAACTGCACGAAATTGGAAGTGTAGGATCATTATGACACCCTCTGTATGCACGCCAAGTTTTGTGGAATTCCGTTCATGGGGGGCCACACAATAAATTAATTTATGTTACTATACACCAACTGGCCTGTAGGTGGCCGGAGACAGTTTTCTGTGAATATCTCGAGAACCGTGAGGGCCTAGGAGGTCCACCTTTTTTTTGTATGTTGGTCTTAAGGGGGCATGTCAACCCATCCCATTACCACTTATTTCATGTATAGCGCCACCTAGTTAAAAATTAAAAAGCAAAGAATTAGGTGTTTTCATTACAATATCTCTGGCTGACAAGGTCAAAACTGCACGAAATTAAAAGTGTAGGATCATTATGACACCCTACAAATGCATGCCAAGTTTTGTGTACTTTCGTTTATGGGGGGGCCTTACAATAAAATAATTTATGTGTACATTTAGTGACGTACACCAACAAGGATTCCCGGGACACTGAAAGACCGGGGTACACGAAACTTGGTGGGCATGTACCCCTACATGGATAGCATGGAACCGTCGTTTTTCGCTTTGATCTGTAGCCCCCCCGCTGGACTGGACCCCCGAAAGGAGGGTAGGGCAGACACAGTTTTCTGTGAATATCTTGAGAACTGTAGGGCCTAGGATGACCATTTTTTTCCGTATGTTTGCCTCCAGGGGTCATGTTAACCCATTTCATGTGCACACATGTGCACAAACAAATACACACACACATTCACAGTAATCATACGTATGACACATACTCACACAGTAGACATATGTACGCTTGCATGCACAGGCACATACGCAGGCACACACAAGCACGCACACACACACACACACACACACACACATAACATAAACATAACACAACCAATCAAGAATTTCTCAGAATTATGAACAGGCAAGATGGAGGTGGGGTTGTATAAAATGAATTTTACATGTGAAATCTATGAACTAATCATGTTTTGGTACTTGTTGTCTAGCAGATACCAGTGAGAATTGAGTGTGGATAATGCAATTTAGTGAGACAGTTAGAATCATATAGGCCTTTCAGCGTGATTTCTTTTTGTGGAAAAAATGTTCTGGACTGGGCGGCGGTCATATTTTGTACCGCTCTGCGGTACATCTAGTTTATGTTATGTCAATGTTAGTCTATGCAAGTCTACATAGACATATAAATGACTTGTCCCTTGTGTTCCTTGTCCTTTGTGTAACTGATTTGGCTAAGCAAATACCTCATTTGTCAATAAACACTTCAAACTGAATTCAACTGAATGAGAGGCAGGGAGAAGGACTGCGGGGAGGTCCAGTATACAGACAAAGAGAGAAGAATGAGAGGGAGAATGGGGGGAGAGAGAGAGAGAGAGAGAGAGAGAGAGAGAGAGAGAGATGAGAGAAGGTGAGGATGATGATGAGAGAGGAATACGATGGATGAAGGCTCTGCATTCTCAGAGAGAGAGAGAGAGAACGTCTGTTTTAGCTCTCGCAAGTCATCAGAGGGGTTATAGTCTGTCAGCGTCTGGATGACACGGTTTCCATGGAGACCACATGGGTCTGATTTATGACCGGATGCTTGAGACAAGACATTGATCACTCACCCCGCCCCTACTCTAACCACACACACACACACACACACACACAATGGCGTCAGGGGACCTCCGGACCACCATCACACAAATGGGCTCCTGCCATCAGGGTGTTGTCATGGTAATGGGACATAGAGAGAAAAAGGCTTGAGTCCCCCTGCAACCCTGAAGTCTGTATAAGTGTGAGGGCCATGGTTGCTTGTCAGTATTGAATGTGTGGTTGTGTGCACAGACTCTCTCTCTCTCTGTCTCTCTCTGTCTCTCTCTCTCTCTCGAAAGATAAACAGACAGAAGGAGAGAGATCATTCACAATGCTCAAATTAACTTGCGCCCAACACCTATTCTGTGTGTGTGTGTGAGCGTGAGGAACTCAGATAACACGTTCTGTAGTGTGGTGCAGTGTGCTCTGCGTATTTATGTGTATGAAATGGTTTGGTTGTGTGCACAAAAGAGAGCACATTACTGTGTGTGTAGGTTATTAAAGAGCTCCAACACAGTGATGAGCGGTGTTTAATTGTGTATGTCTTTCACTCTCTGCATCTGTGTGTGTGTGTTTGTGTGAGAGAAAGTGTGTGTGTATGCATGCATGTGTGTTGCATAGCAGAGAGCCCACCTCTGCCAGACACATGCCATTTTAGCTTTGCTTCATTGCACCGCGCACACACACACACACACACACACACACACACACACACACACACACACACACACACACACACACACACACACACACACACACACAGCAGTTTAATTAGGGAGTGGACCTTAGAATAGCTTACAGAGAGAGAGACAGAGATACTGCAGGAGACTTGAGAGAGAGAAAGAAGAGAAAAGAGAACAGAGACTCTTAAAGGGCATGTGCGGGTTTATCGAAACTCTAAAGCTCATTAAACATGGGGCAACTTTTTGAGCAATGTTGCTGGGCAATGCCACATTCATTCCACATTATTGTGGTTCTGGCATATTGCCATTAATACCGGGCAACAATTTCTGTAATACTTTAAATCATCAGTGGGCAAATCATCATGATCATCCAATCAGAATAAATGGAACTGGTTATGTGGTCACCCATTGTCAAAAAGTTGCCCCATGTATCATCACCTTAACACTTCCCTTAGCTTACGGCCTCTACACACAGCTGCGTGCGTTGCAGTGCTGGAGACGCATCCCATTCACTTTACATGGGCTTACGTCATCCGTTGCCGAACTGAATTGTGGGTCTGTTGCGTCGCGTTTCTCCCGCTGCTCGCGTTGAGAAGTTCAGCTGTTGCTGCACCGACAGACGGCACCGGCCAATCAAGCCAATTGACAGACGGCACCAACCAATCAAATTACGGTTATACTTCAAGTCATTTGCATTGCTACCGTCTGGAACACCCACTGGCATGCGTTGACGGAACGCAGCTGTGTGTAGAAGCCGTTAGAGTCAGTGTTCAGTAAAGGAGGTGGTGTCCTCCTCCGTGCACATCTGCGTGTGTCGAAGACGGTCACAATTGTTGGGAGACACACAACACCCCCCGCATGCCGCGTTGAACGCAATTCTCGTCACAGGCTGCATGCACGGGACACAGATGCAGGACTATACCAGGTCTCTCAGCTGACATGTTTACAACGTGAGAGAGAGCGAGAGAGAGAGAGAGAGAGAGAGAGAGAGAGAGAGAGAGAGAGAGAGAGAGAGAGAGAGAGAGAGTGTAGTCTGTGGTGGGGTTTCAAGGCATGTTTGAGCATACACACACACACACACACAGACACACACACACACCCCATTTCCCCCATAATGCTCCCGACTGCAGAGATGGATGTTGGCTCCGAGTGGCTCCGAGTGTACTACTGGTTGGCGAATGCAAATGCAATTAGGTTTCAAGAACACTGAAGAACCACTGGTTCATAAGGTTGAAGTGATTTTGAGAGTTGCTAAACAATGTCTTAATCAGAGACGTGGTTTCAAGCAATAACTGTATGATAAATGGTACAGTCATTGGTTGCAACAGAAACTGATGGATTTAGGGTTTCATCATTAATTTTTGATACATCATCTCTCTGTTCCCTCATAGTACTTGATAAACTAGACTGACTTAGCAAAGGTGTACTGAAGTACACACTACCTCATTCTCAACTCAGAACACTACACATTTATAACCTATGTGATGGTATATTGAGAAGGAGAATGAGCTCTTAGCCTAAATACCTGTGCACAATGCACAGATATTGATGACCGACACTGAATCAGTAAAAGTACTGGAAGAGGCATTACTATCAATGATTACTTATCAATGATTACTTATCAGTCATCTTCAGGAGACATTATTGACAGCATGATACAGCCAGAGTACAGCCGATGCAACACAGCCTAAGTAGATTAGTCAAAAACTAGGCAGATCTAAATATTAGAGGTTTGCATGGTTTAAAAAATATACCGGTATATATATCTCCAAAAAGCTGTGATAAGGTCAAATAAATGGGATGATGAGAACCTTTCCTGAGGTCACACTGCACACTAGTGGCTGATGTGGGCTAAGGGCTAGGTGTACAGCATATTTTCATACTAACATAAAAATATGTATTGTTTCTGTTCCTTAGTAAACAGTTCATATTCAAGTCAAGTCAATTTTTATTTCTATAGCGCATTTACAGATGGCTGAGCTGCACCAAAGTGCTTCACAATAAAGTGCTTAAGCGCAATAAACAAAGGAATGACCTAAGGCAAAACAAAAAAAGAAAAGGTCTACAAGACAATGACTGTAGGAGTTAAAATAATGCAAAAAAGATGCACTGGCACTTAAAAAAGAATACACTAATCAGAGGCAAGTGAAAAGAGGTGGGTCTTTAAATGGGACTTAAAAATATTTATTACACGGCTCTTCAGAGTGCTGCAGAAAGTTCCATTCACATGAATGGGCCTTCCCAACGTTCGGGCCTCTGTTAAATCTACATAAATCACCGGCAAAGTATATAATCACCGCTGTCAATGGCAACGGGTTGATTAACGCTCTTTTTATATCCTCCGCAAAGAATTCCATTAAACATTGCAATGGAATTTCATTGAAAGGAAAATAAGCTAGTAAGACGCTGCCACGCGCAACACCTGACACTGTCAAGTTCTATCTGTGTGGCTTAACTATTTATTTTGTCAGCAGAAGACACCTAAAACGGTAGCAAAATAATTTTAAAGATTCATTGTGTTAGGTTTCTTTTCTCGTGTTGGCAAGTAGTCGTGTAATATAATGTATTGTTGTCGGATAATGTATTGTCCAAAACCCCGGGTAATCTGGGTCGGGACTTATTTTCTGATAATTACCGGCGGACAATACATTATCCCTTACTTAGAGACTGTTCCAGAGACCCGGGGCTGCTACTGCAAAGGCTCTGTCCCCCTTGGTTTTTAGCCTAGACCTGGGCACTTCCAACAGCAGTTCAATGGTACGATATAAGAGACTCTAAAAACAAAAACTAATTTAGGAATAGACCTACCTTAAAACTCTTTCCTATCATAGTGGGGACAATGGAGTTTTTCATACAATTGGACCTGGTTAACCAAGACAAAAGTTCAAGACTACACAGGCCTGACTGGCAAGCTAAAGCCAACAATGTATAGGCAAGTCATAGGTAAGTCATCTCCCGGAAAACTGTGCCAGTTAAATACAGTATGCTTAAAACAAGTGGGTTAAAAACAGCTGGTTAAAGTCGTCCACCTTCCAAACTTCATTGCGTCATACTGCTCATCTCTCCTCAGATATCAGTAGGACGGTCATTCTTTTTGTTTGGTTTGGAATGAGATTAGCTACAGGTGAAAGTGCATATGTGCACATATGCCGAAACATTTCCAATGTACCTAAATAGCCTAAATTAATAAGCCTAATTTATTATTATTTGTAGAGCATTCACTAAAACCCTGCTACCAGGCTCACTCTTTCTCTCTCATTCTTCTTTCCTTGCTTTCTTTGGAAGGCCTCTATGCCTCACTGACTCTTCAGGTTAAATTTTCTCATTCCTTCCTTGTTTTTTTTATTTTTTTATTTTAATGATTACAGTCTAGATAATAAGTCCAAGGACAATTCCTGTTCCTGATTATTTTAAGCCTGCACTCCTGTGCCTGATTCATTTTATTATTTCACATAATTGTCTAGCCTGTTTCCAATTCTAATGATTTCTATTTAGCCTACATAATCTTCCCTGGTCCATGCCTGAAATCAGGCACAGTGATCAATATTCAGAAACGAGTGAGGTCATCTCCCAATTTCTGCATCAGTTGCATCCGCCTGCAAAGTGCAAACCGAGGAGGTCAATGTGGAGGTGGTAAACACTTACACGTATCTGGGGATACACCTGGACAATAAACTGGACTGGTCAGTCAACACTGAAGCACTCTACAAGAAAGGACAGAGCAGGCTGTACTTCCTGAGGAGGCTGCGGTCCTTCAACGTCTGCAGCAAGCTCCTCTGGATGTTTTACCAGTCTGTTGTTGCTAGGGTCCTCTTCTATGCTGTGGTATGCTGGGGAGGAAGCACTAAGAAGAGGGATGCTGGGCGACTGGACCAGCTGGTAAAGAAAGCTGGCTCTGTTGTGGTAACTGAACTGGAGTGCATCACTTCATTATCTGACAAAAGGACCCTGAACAAACTGATCAACATTTTGGACAATGACTGTCATCCACTCCACAACACCATCATAAAGCAGATGAGCTTGACCAGTTGGAGACTACGCTCATTGCCATGCACAACAGACGGACTGAGGAAGTCCCCAGGGCCATACAACTCTTCAATGCTTCACTAAAGGGAAGAGGAGAGAAAGATTTCTCTGCATAGTCTATCTGCCTCTACACCTTCCTCTACACTTCCAGGTCCTCTGACTTTACTGGCTGTCCACTGGCCCACTGTGTTACTGCTGCTTACACTGTCTGTTTTACTGGCTATATTAGCCCACTTGCACAACACCTCCCTCCATCCCCTAGTCCGGACTGTGGTCAAACTTCATACTTGACCAATGGCTGATACGTGATACCCTATTACATCAAACCTTAATACGTAACCCAGAGCCTTATAGACAGATAGATCTCTCTCTAGGGCTCTGCGCAAACCTATCCATGCACTGCTGCTATAGTTCTTCTTACTATGTCTATGCTTATATTACTATGCTTACATTGCTACTCTTATACTAATATGCTAACTTTTTTCTCTTACATTGTCCATATTTATTGCTGGTCTCTAGACTTAATCCCTGCGCTGATTGCACTGTTGGACTTATTTGCACTACCACCATGACACACACCTCATAACGCAACTGCATACTGAAATACAGGGTCAGTCCCTGCCCTGTTACTGCAAGTGCCTCATGATTAGTACATTCATGTGGATCCTTGATTTAGTATATTTTACTGTCCTTATTTAGTCCTTATTAGTGATGTGAATTTGTTGTTATTTTCACCTTGTTTATGTATACTATCACCTTGTTTATGTTGTAGTGTGTGTTGTGTGTGATGTCTTGAGCTACTGGGACATTGAATTTTCCCCTAGGGGATCAATAAAGTATCTATCTATCTACTTAGTTATCTAAACGCCAAGCACGGTAAGCTGCTGCAAGACGCATAGCATCCTATTCCCAAAATGCAGCGCAACCTGTACGGTAAACTCATGGAAAGCTGTTTATGATGCAGAGGCCCATCTTGTTATCTCTGCTGCCTTCCACTAAAGAAGACAACATTACATGATTGTTGTGAAGACAACAATAATCCACACCTTTCAAGACGCGTTTGCATCAAGTAACGTTATATGTTAACATTTCATCAACTTTATTTAGCTTCTCATTTCGCAAGGTTACCTGGCAAAGTCAATTTGGGATCCATCAATCCATTACTAACTGCTACGATTATGATCAAATCTCCAAGATGCAAATACGGAGTAACTTCATGGAAAATTCAACAAGGAGCTCGGCCTAGTTTACTTAGCAGCTACGTTAACGTTAGCTGATTTGGTATTGGGTGACCTCAGCTGACTTGACAGCAAGCAACCAGCTAATGTTAACAAGGAAGTATTACTCATGATCTATTATACACTGACAAAGACTACAGCTACAAATATAACGGCATCGCCAGTGTATAATTCAGTATGCAAGTATGTCAACATCTAGTAAAAGATAGACATAAATTGATGTCATATGTTATTGAAGTTGGCTAAGCTAAGCATAGGCAAACTTGACAGCTAGCCAGGCAAACAGCAATGTCAGTGATTACTGTCATAGTACTCACCAAAGAAAGACGGAGACTGAAATAAGCTTCTGACTTGCTCCCGAAACGTATGTGCTGTCCATGGACATTTTTTAATTTTTACTAATCTCAAACCGGTTAAAATTCCTTGACGCCCCAGCCGCAAGGAGGCCGCCATGTTTGTGTCCTTACAAGCTGAGGGGTGTCCTGATACGTGCCTGCCCTGAACTCATGCAATGTCATTGGTACATTGACAGATAAGTCAAACGTAGACCATTTATCGCAACATATACGGTGATTAATGTTTAGAACGTACACATTAATACGATTGTTATTATTTTTATATTTATTATTATTTTATTTTATTTTTTACAATAGAAGACCACATACATTTGCTTTCTTCAAAGGGAAAACAGGCGTTCGGTTTTTCACTATTTGTTGTATTACTACCACCTAGTGGACAAAGCTCCTATAGGTAGCCTACACAGGAACGACATGTATAGGGCCGAAATGCATAGGTGGCATATCCTTGTGTTGGGCAGTTTGATATATATATATATATATATATATATATATATATATATATATATATATATATATATTAAAAAAATACTGTAAAATTTACAGTAACTTACTGGCAACAATTGGCTAGCAAGTTACTGTGAATACATTTTACAGTAAAGGTACTGTATTTCCATTTACAGTATTTTATGTATTACCTGTGGTGGGCTCTACAGCTATAGCTAGGTCCTGAGGAGGCCTCATGCAAAGTGTGACATTTTTATCCGAGTCGCGTTCAAATTTGGCAAACAGTGGCAAACGTTAGTGGCGAATATGTTTTCTCTGAGCAGTTACATTTGAACGATTTTGTTTAAATGTTCTATTTTAACGGTAACCCCTTGTCCAGCTCCACTGTATGTTTGTGGAGAACTACCTTCTCAAATTGTTTGCCAGTGTTTGCAAGACAACTCAAGGCAAATAGGAAACTGTTCGCAACCGTCCGTGAACGTTCACCTACTGTATGTTTGCCAATTTTAATGCACCTCATCCCTGTTCTGGCTCAACACATGAAATCACATAGGGGAACAAATGGAATAAGAAGCCACAGTCTTACAGTAAATCACTCATCACGCTCATTGTTAACCTTCTTACACTGTTCCGGTCAAAAATGACCGATTTACACATTCCCTGTATCATAAATATGGCATTTTTCATCAGATTGCCTCAAGATCTTATGATATCCTTAACAAAATGCTTTTGCACACATAGACTTTATTTTGACTACTTTCTTTGAATTTTGAGTGATTTATTCAACGTAGAAACACTTATTTTGTTTACGGTCAAAAATGACGCCATAGGAAATGAATGGGAAAGACTATAATTTTCATCCAGGAGATAAAAGACATCTCCTTACACACACTCCTACAACTTACCACCAATGTTCCCACACACATGCATGCATGCACACACAGAAGCACACACACCCACACACACACACACAAACAGACACACATACAGTACACACACATGTACACCCACTCACAGACACACACACACACACACACACACTCAGTACATGTTGTCAGTTCATGTTGTCATGTTGCCACTTGTACATGTGAACCACCAATGTTCGCACACATAGGCATTCACGCACATACAGAAACACACCCACCCACACACACACAAACAGACACACACACACATGTACACCCACACACCCACACACACATTTATACACACACACACACACACACACACACACACACACACACACACACACACACACACACACACACAGTTCATGTTGTCATGTTGCCACTTGTGCATGTGAACCATGAACCATAGAAACACACACACCCCACACACACACACAGACACACACACACAGACACACACACACACACACACACACACACACACACACACACATACACACACACACACACAGTTCATGTTATGTTGCCACATGTGCAGGAAAACCACCAATGTTTGCACACATATGCATGTTTGCACACACACGGAAACACTCACACCCACACACACAAACAGACACACACACACACACACATTTACACCCACTCTCTCTCACACACTCACAGACACGTCCGGGTGAACCCCAGAGCTCTGCCTCAAGTCTGAGCCATGTTGATGATGTTTCTGAAGGAGCATGGGGACGGATTTGTTTCTTCTTCTTCTTTTTCTGAATATTTGTGTTTATAATCTGCACAACGTCTGGCTGAGCCGTGCTGATGCCATTTCTGAGGGCTCTCACTAACGTTTTTTTTTGTTTTCTTTTTTCTTTTTCTGAACATTTGTGTTTATAATCTGCACGAAGTCTAAATCTCACAATGCCATAATTGATGTCATATAGTTTAATACATTGTTAAGACTGAAGTGGATGCAGCCACTGGTAATTACGTCAACAACTGAAAAAAAAATTGAGTGGTGTGGTAATACCTAAGTAAAGATGCCAATCTGATCTGTTGGAAAAAATGAGGAACTTGGCCTATTAATGTGCAGCATGACTTCCCTGTCAGGATTATATGGTATGGCAGGGGCTGTCCCCAATTTCAACAAAGCAAAGTATTTCATTTGTTTCCTGGTTTGTTCACCAACCAGCTAAAAGGGGATTCCACAACAGAGAGAAATAACATAAAATGATTGAAGGCTAGGCTTTACACCTAACCATTATAGGCCATATCACTGTATTAGGGAGAAGGTGAAAAGCAAAGAATCCTTGACAATTGAGCCTATACACTTTAAAAAAAAGGAAAAGTCAGGGCTGTCCAATTCATGAAACCGCATAATGTAATTACAGAAACCAGTTCTGAATGAAACACAACCTGGAATGTGTGGAAGCACTTTTTCAACGATTTCACAGTAGGACCCTAAGCCCTTACGAAGTTGCCGGGAACGTGCATCAAAGTGTGTGAGAGCCTAAGGGGAAACATTGAGATTCAGCTCTTGCTGCCACAACTTCATTGTGGTCCCATAAACATTTGCAAGAACACATTAAGCTTGCTATAATGTTGCTAAAATATTTCACATGGCTATCCTAATGTTATGTTTATTCATTCAGCAAAGACTTTTAAGTATAGTATAAGTATATATACTTTTTTGATCCCGTGAGGGAAATTTGGTCTCTGCATTTAACCCAATCGGTGAATTAGTGAAACACAAACAGCACACAGTGTACAGTGTACACACAGTGAGGTGAAGCACACACTAATCCCGGCGCAGCGAGCTGCCTGCTACAACGGCGGCGCTCAGGGAGCAGTGAGGGGTTAGGTGCCTTGCTCAAGGGCACTTCAGCCGCGGCCCACTGGTCGGGGCTCGAACCGGCAACCCTCCGGTTATAAGTCCAGAGTGCTAACCAGTGGGCCACGGCTGCCCTCATACTTACTTACTACATACATCAATTGCATTGTCCTCGGAACAACTTGGGGTTAAATGTTTTTCTCAAGGGAACAACAGTGGCAGCCAGGAATTGAACCCACAATTTTTGAGGCCCGTTAGCCAGGTCCTTAACCACTACGCTATCACTGCCTAGAGACTGTTTAGAGATCCGTAGAATTTTGGAGCTGGGATGTATCATGCCTGAGCCATGCTTTGTTCCCACCATGAGTATGTGAGGTATTGAGCAAACAAAAGATAGCAGTGGTTCCATCCAGATCACATGTATTGGGAGCTTTTAAGCTATAGCACAAATTATCCAGAATGCTTTATTTCATTGCTTTGGAAGTGATCTTCTGTTAACAAGGACATCGCAACAGTATAGGCTAAACATAATACTTGAATACCTAGTCTCAGTACATGCCTCAACATTAACAGTTAAACAGTTTCCCCTTGGGGATCCAATAAAGTATCTATCTATCTATCTATCTATCTATCTATCTATCTATCTAACACAATGATGATAATATTAATTTAAACAAAACAAAGTCACCAGAATTAGTTGCTCATATGGGTCATCAGGGCATTAATCAATTTTGTAATCCGAAAGATAAATACTAGATTAGTTCTAGACATTTCCTTTATGTGCAACTGATGTAGGCTAAGCATGCCTACAAATTTGTTTTCTGTGTAGCCTACGCCTGTCTTCAACAATCACCCCAAACACTGGCTTCTCTGCTCCTAATTCTGACTCTGATCGTATACGGTTCTCTCTCTCTCTCTCTCTCTCTCTCTCTCTCTCTCTATCTCTCTCTCTCTCTTTATATATATATATATATATATATATATATATATATATATATATATATATATATCTATATATATGGAAATCACAGTAATGAACTTCCTCAATTAACATTGTATAATTTGTTTCACGCGTATGCTAACATGATTATCTAATATGGTTATACCCTTACATTCTTTTTCCAGGCACTTACTGATGCTGACTGTAAGATGTGCTATTATTTACCGAGGATGTTAATGTAACCAATGTCTCCTACAATATCGCATGTTTCCATCATGATTTTTTTATTATGCATTGAAGTGTTCTACTTATAATGCTATCTGTCGCCCCTTGAACATTGTATGTGTTTTTTCTCTCCACACTTTGGCTATGTGTGTAGTCTGGAAAAAAAATATTTGTGTACATAAAGTGCACTGGACGCATGTTGGAACTGAATATATTTTTAATATGTTATCAAAGGCTCAAAGGCAGACATCTTTTTAACCTGCTCACATCTCAGGTCTGTGGAATGGGTGGCTTCAGAGATAATGGCACAGCGCATGCATCACAACGCCATAAAAAAACAAATGTCCTGATGGGCTTCAGCTGATGATACCTGCAAACCTTTGTGAGTGTGGGGCAGGACTGATAAGGCTATGATTCTCTATCAGTCACACAAAGTGCCCTGTGAACTGGGACGAATGAGAGACTGTTTCAGCATGGATACTGTGGTCTCTGTGTGTTATGTCTTATCTCCCATCTCTTCCTTGTTCTCGTCACAGCATCTGATTGCCAGAACGTCTCCATTTTAAATAATAAAATATCAGTAGTAAAATACACAGCCTATTCAAATGTGCCTTTATATATGGATTTGAGATAGGCACAAGGTAAAACTCTACGTGTCTGGGTTATTGTACTGAAAAGCAATTTGCTTCTGTCACAACAATGCAAAGTGACATTTCCAACAAGGGGTGCACTATCAAAAATGGCAAATGATGTGTTAATGGTTTAAAAATAAACTACTGTAGCATTGACCAGTTGCCGATAACCTGTATAAACTGAGCCGTTCTTTAGATTCAAATTTATTTGTGACGTCCAACAATGCTGCTGAGTCACAAACAACCCTAAAGTCACGTTGCACTATGTGTAACACTACCTTACTTCCTGCACTGATAAAGTGATTCAGTGTTCCAAACCTATATTTGTCTATATATTTTTGTAAACCCTGTTGTTAGTGCTTAGTAACACTGGATACATCTGCTATGTGCCAAACCTAACAGCTTGTCCTATAACTGCATTCAGCTTCCAACTGTCACATAGCATTGAGTGCCCTCTGTCCACACTGAATCCGTTAAATATGCCATTATATTGCATCATATTTGCGACAAATTTCTACTCAAAACATTGCGACACATTGCACAGCACAGCACTGTTAGAATATTCCAGTTGAATACAAAGCACTATTACCGATTTTGCCACTGACGCTTGCTCGCATCACATAGGACACGGTGTGACACTTCATTTATTTGTCATTAGGCATATCTCTCTCTCTCTCTCTCTCTCTCTCTCTGTGTGTGTGTGTGTGTGTGTGTGTGTGTGTGTGTGTGATGAATATATAGCCACTGCCATGTCTGTGACATACTGGTCATTGATGTATATCATTCAATCTCTCAAATTCAAAATGATCACTGTCACAATGATGTGACTGAACCTGTGTTGTTGAATTAATAGGTCCTTCAATGCTGTGAGTCAGTCCAGATCTGTTATGGAAATCAGACTCAGCACCTCTGCAAGGCAGACCTCAGGCCACCCATGGCCATTTGCCTAACAACCTGAGAGGGACCGGATGCATCATCTTGTGCCTCCACATTTCCCTATGAATCAGACAGATTTCAATCAGCATCCAGCGGCTAAAGCTGTCTACAGGGCAGCATGCCAAACAGGAGCTGCTATGACAACTCCTCGGTTCACAGGAATAGTCTTCACCTTTCTATTTTAGCGCATTATATGATTTCCGTGGAACTTGGAAAAAGGTCTTGACTTAAATGTCAAATCATGGTTTCTATTTTGAGTTCTACCACAATTGTTTTGAGGGATAGAGAGGGATAGAGAAGGAGTGAGAGAGAGAGGGAGAGGGAGAGATTAAGACTGCCATATTATAATCTGGGTTTATGTAAAAATGAATGAACTCTGTGTCCCTCTGACTAACTGTCCCGCGTACTGATAGCCTGAGCGTGAGGACCAAGAGGCCAGATAACGTGAGGATTCATGTCCATGCAAATCCTGTGGCCCTCAGCAAAGACAGCTGTACAACCCTGCAACAATCACTGTGAGGACAGATAATGATGACAGCACCTGTTAACGGATAGGGACACTTAATCGGCACAGCCATCTCCACCAGGTGAGCCTGCGCTGGCCTGCTTTTGGCTGCCTGGCCTGCACCCATTTGCACGCATGGGTGGGCAATTAAACTCTCACAAGCCCTTTCACCTTATCAGCGACAGGTCTTCAACTGAGCGGCGGTTATCTGTGTCGCTCGGCACACCTCAGACTCACCCATGTTCCACCCGCACACAAAACTATACATGTAGCATCTGATGACCCAATGTACTACACCTCACAGTCCTCTAACTCAGAGGTCAGCCATGGCCAGGCAATAAAATTATGCATGTTGTTGTGATGATACTATTTAAGAAAAAAAAAATATCAAGAGGGAAAGAAAGAAAGAGAGAGAGGATGAATTGCATTAACTTGACAAATGAAAAAGGCAAAATGAATAAAGCAGACCGATTTTTTTAATATTGGGCATACATTTTATTTAAGGCACTTCCAACATATAAATTCACTCACATATACAAAAAGTGTTTATTATTAAGTATACTATGCATGTAACTACACAAATGTGCACACTACCTGTTTGTCTTCTGACTGCTCCAAACAGGTACAGTAGACCAGATCCAGCTCTGTGTTAGGCTCGGTTGGGTGAACACAACCTCATTTAATATTCAAATGAATTCAGTGGAAAATGAAACTAAACAAAAGGGTGAAACAGCTGTCAACAGTTCAAACTGAACACGTTTGTTTATGATGCATGCAGTGTGAGCATGGTACCACTATGCCACTTTCTTTCTTACTTAGGTCAAACAGAACTACCCAAGCCTTTTATTGGCCTGACTTTGCACTAGTATTTTATTGACTGTCTATGCACAATTTCAACCAAATTTTGCTGCTCTTATTTTTTCATTATTATATGTGCCCTCTTATTTACTTATTTACTTACTTTTTTGTTTACTTGAATGTTATGTTTGTCTGTGGACTTAAATTGGTAAAATATGTCTTGTCTTCACCGTGGGATAGTGAGAAACGTAATTTCGATCTCTTTGTATGTCTGGAACATGTGAAGAAATTGACAATAAAGCTGACTTTGACTTTGACTTTGACTTTGTAAGTAAACACCATTATAACATTGCTTGTTTTATATGAACATTTTCACAGTTTGAGAAGGTGAAACTAAGCTAAATTAGACAAAATGGTCTGCCAAAGATCACATCCTCACTTTCATTTTTCTAATGTTGCTGAAATGATCCTATAGTTTTCTACAAAAACGGCAAAAAAAGTTGTTACAAACATACAGCAATGTCCTTCAAAGACATAACTAAATAAACAAATAAAAAAGTAGAAAACGAGGAAAAGGTCATAAAATGTACAAACAATGCACAGAGTACACATCTACATAACACACATAAATGTCACAACGGCATAAATAAGGCAATGTGTTTACTTGGTGGTTCAAAAATGTGTCAAGGTGACCTTCACATTTCTTCACTTCTCCGACTCCCTCCAACCCTGCGCATTCCTGCCAAATTTGTACACCAGCCTGCGGCCATCCACACGCTCCAGGATCTCCCTCTTGTAGTAATACCTGAAGGAGAGGTTAACAGGGAGACATAAGGACTTCAGGCTAACAAGTGTCACTCAACAAAAAAATTACATAAAAAAAACCCTAGAATTTCTGTTAGGGGGCAGTTCCAGCATTATGGATGTGACAATTGGACTCATATTGGTAAACAAAATGCCTTAGAGTGGGGGTACAAAATTGGGGGTAACAAAATTAGTATCAGTGAATTACAGTTTTTTTCAGTCGCTAACAAGCGTTTGTCCAACCAGTTGTCACATTTTCAAAACTCTAAATACAATTAGCACAACATCGGCCTTTTGTGGCCACACCATTCACACATTTTATGTCGTTTTCACACGATATGCAGTCAGTGAACACATTTCCACAATGCTTACATTTTTCAACAGACACGCTATACCTCCCAACAAAATTATTTACGAATGTTAACACACAACATCCCAAAATAGTAAAAACAATATTCCAAACCTTAGATACAGTATAAAACCAATGCTTCTGCAATGATATCAGTTCAAAACAATATATCTCAGCTGATAATAAACAAACAATTCGATAATTGACACACAACTGATTTATGTTGGGTAAATTAGGCCAACCACATGAGCTGATTCCAGTCTGGCTTAGACTCAGTGGCAGGGGTTATTTTGTTCTATTACACTGACACAGTAAAAGGAGGACTTTGACGAGTAATGTTTTTAGAAACAGAAACAGCAAAAGACAAACACTGTAATGTCTGGAAGAGGAAGAGTAAGAGCAAGGGGCCCAGGGAGAAGAGCAGGCCCAGTGAGAGATGCAGTGAGAGGTGCAGTGAGAGGTGCAGGAGCAGGCCCAAGGAGAGGGCAAGGTAGAGGTGTAAGAATGCGTGGTGGCATTCCATTTGGCTGCAAAAACTGCTGTCAGTGATGATGTTTGTGCCACTATCATTGATATAATCGCAGAGATTAGATACAGTAATTTTGTGGTTTTTTTAGCTCCCCCCTTTTTATCCGGGCTTTTTGCTGTTGTTTTTTTGTTCAGAATGTTTGTGTGTTTCATGGATATTTTGTTCACTGTAAGCATTGCAATACTGTAAAACTTTTTCTGTTCTATCATAATTTGCATATGCATAATTTTCTTCTCAAAAACATTTTGTTAAACATACTACTAACACATCTTTCTTTGCACAAACTAACTTTACCAAAACACTGGAAATCTGACTCAAAAAGAAATTATTCTGTCAAAGAATAACACTTGTTTTCACTTCACAAGGTACATGCAGTCAATCAAAGTACACCAGGTTTCAAAATACTGGCTATTGTTGACATTACAAAAACTGCATAGACTTTTATGTTTCAGTTTTACAGGTATTTGCATGCCAGTTTTATTCCTTTACTGTTTACTACAGGAGGTACAGTAGAAACACTGTTTACAGATCAGTTAAACAAAAAAATATAGACCTAAATGAAGATTTTAACAACAGTTCTATTTGCGTATGCACAACTTTTTTTCCATGGTAAGGATGACCTTTGCATGGAATTGCCCCTAGGTGTTTGCATTAAAACAATTTGAAAGAGAGCAGATGTTGCATACTTGGATTGGATAGCAACTCAAAAGCTACATTTTGTTGCTGTGGTCTAGGGTCGCCAACTTTCTGAGATGAAAATAAGTCATAAGTCAGAGAGGTTTGAAGTGGTCAGAATTCAAGGATCTATGGTTATACAGTGCTTCTGTCGAATCTTTGGTTATACTGTACAGTGCTTCTGTAGAATCTATGGTTATACAGTGCTTCTGTAGAATCTTTGGTCGTGTGACTCACACATTCTCTGTTTTCCTGTTATTGATTTGCACTGATCAAAAACCCATGTTCCATATTCCACAATTCGCTATAAAACATGTTTTTATTTTATTTTATTTATTATTTTATTATGGAACGCAATGAGATGTTACATTAGAAGACATATAAGCTATGTTGTCATACAAGTTGTCAAATAAACTAGACAATGTTGCGTTTAATGTTTTGTCACTAATGCAGGACTATGAAAGCGTACAACACCGCAATATCTGTCAACAACAGTTTTTGGTAACACTTTAATTCGATAGTCCGCCCATAGAGACAAATCATCTGTTAAGATTCAGGTTCAATATGTAAGATTGTTGTTAAAAAATTACAGAGCATCACCTTAACCAAATCCAACCGATCTGTTGGATCCAACTATCCAACAGATAGTTTGTTGATATTCTGAGCATCTGTAGATAGGATGTGGGCAGTGATCTGTGAGCGATTAGTAAAAAGTATGAACTTAGTGTGTGAGATTTAAACTCAGAATAGCAGGAGGAACTAGCGTGATCAAGAACGCCTCATCTCAGGACCCTGACAGACGAGGCATTTTGTAAGAGACCAGAGGGTCGTGGGCCGTGATTACCTCATCGCTCGGCTGAGCTTCTCGTAGGTCATGCTGCTGTTGTTTTTCTTCTTGCCCCAGAGCTGGGCCACCGCTTCAGACTTCAGAAAGCGGAACACACCTTCGGAGCGGTCCTCCCACTTGATGAGGCCCGGGTTGCGCTCTGGGTTGAGCAGGATGTCACGAATGAACTCCCACAGGTGTGTTCCCCTAGGATCTGGTGGGGGTGGTACGAGGATTATGGTAGAGATTTTAGGAACTTCACAAAAGAATGGCAAAAAAAAGTCCCGAGTTTGAGAGTGATAAATCCTGGTGAAAGTAACTTTTCTGCCAGGTAGGTTATTAAATGCCTGGGCAATAAATTAAATGTTGGTGCGGATTTTGAATGTAGGTGTGGCGACATAGTCTTCTTTGACAGGGAACATTTGATTGAACCTAACACAAACATATCTACATGGATGAACCAAAACAGTTAGGTCAATATAGCATTTTAAGCAGGTCTGATAAGCTACAATCATGGTTTAATGAATGTAATTGTTTGAAACTGAAAAAGGAGAAATGCTACATTCCATTCTCATAAAACTATCTACACCCACAGCAATACTGGAACTGGCTACTGTAATCTTGTCTGACTCATTAAGTTTAAACAATGCTACTGGTTGGCTTTAACCAAGCCTTTTACTAATTATGACCACCCGGCATGGCGGCCTTATGCGTTCAGTCAGGATTTTTTTTTTTTTTTTTTTTTCTTTTTTACGCCCAAATTTCCGTCAATGATTCCCGGGACACTGAAAGACCGGGTACACAAAAAACAGTGGGCATGTAACCCCATGGATAGCATGGAACCATCGTTTTTCGTTTTGATCTGTAGCCCCCGCTGGACTGGACCCCGAAGGAGGTAGGGCGAACACAGTTTTCTGTGAATATCTCGAAAACCGTAGGGTTTAGGAGGACCATTTTTTTTGTATGTTGATCTCAAGGGGCCATGTCAACCCATTCCATAACCACTCATTTCATGTATAAGCCACCTAGTTAAACACAAAAAAAAATGGTTTTGTAATTGAAGGTATCTGTGACCTAACATAGTCAAAACTGCACGAAATTGGAATTGTAGGATCATTATGACACCCTCTGTATGCACGCCAAGTTTTGTGGAATTCCGTTCATGGGGGGCCACACAATAAATTAATTTATGTTACTATACACCAACTGGCCTGTAGGTGGCCGGAGACAGTTTTCTGTGAATATCTCGAGAACCGTAGGGGCCTAGGAGGTCCACCTTTTTTTTTTTTTGTATGTTGGTCTTAAGGGGGCATGTCAACCCATCCCATTACCACTTATTTCATGTATAGCGCCACCTAGTTAAAAATTAAAAAGCAAAAATTAGGTGTTTTCATCACTATATCTCTGGCAGAAATGGTCAAAACTGCACGAAATTAAAGTGTAGGATCATTATGACACCCTCCAATGCATGCCAAGTTTTGTGTACTTTTCGTTCATGGGGGGCCTTACAATAAAATAATTTATGTGTACATTTAGTGACGCGACACCAACAAGGATTCCTGACACTGAAAAGACCGGGTACAAAAACTTGGTGGGCATAAAAATTCCCACATGGATAGCATGGAACCGTCATTCTTGGTTTTGATCTGTAGCCCCTCCCCTGGACTGGACCCCGAAAGCAGGGTAGGGCAGACACAGTTCTCTGTGTATATCTTGAGAACTGTAGGGCCTAGGGATGACCAATTTGTTCCATTATGTTTGCCTCCAGGGGTCATGTTAACCCATTCCATGTGCACACATGTGCATAAACAGATACACACGCACACACATACATTTACAGTAATCATAATTATGACACATATCACACAGTAGACATATGTATGTGCATGCACATGCACAAACACACATCATGAGGCAAACACACAAGCAGCACATACACACACACACACACACCCACACACATAAACATAAATTTGTACTGCACACATGCACCAAGAATTTTTCCGTCATCTACTCCCTGAATTTTTGGTCATTGATACCCGGGACACCGAACCACCGGGGTACATGAAAATTGGTGGGTATGTAGCCCCACTAGACTTTTCGGGAAAAATTTCATTTAAGTCCCCGGGACCACCACCACCGGGCTGGGCCCCCCCGACCATAAAAAAAAAAACAGTTTTTCCTAAATAACTACCTGAACCGTGGCACTGAGGATGAAGAATCTTTTGGTATGTTGGTCTCAAGGGCCCACAACAACCTGGCTCATAATCACTCATTTGTGATTTGCACCCCCACCCCGGTAAAAAATGAAAATGCAATATTATTCTGCTTTAATTGCCCCTATCTTCAGTTAAGATGTTCAGAACTGCACCAAATTTTATGTGTATGATTCACCTGGCATTCTCTGGGGTATGCCAAGTTTATTAGAATTTCATCCATGTGGGGGGGGGTCTAAAAATTAGGTTACGTGTACATTTAGTGACTGTACACTCATTGGCCTGTAAATGGCGGTGCACACATATACACATGCACACATACAGGCACCCACATACTATCGGTATTAGAACGGCCGATACATAATTACAAATTCAGTAGGAATAAAAAAGAAAGCCAAAATAAATATTCATCATCATCATGGCTGCATTTTCAGTATTGGCGATAAGTAGTCGTTTGTCCACTAGATGAACATCGTTGCAGTGAGGCGTAATTTTGTTGGAAGTTAAAAGTGGGTTGGAAAAAATGGGCGGCTTCATACAAGGACTGTAATTTACCTCAGCGGACATCTAATAAGGATAGGGCGATGTTCACATGAAGTGTAATTCCCATTTCTTCTTGAAGCGAAATAAATCTGAGGATGTTTATCGGACATGCTTGGTTTTTACTGCAGGTACGTTAATCTTGTAATATCAATAAGGACCTAGGTAATGTTACCGTTAGCGTTGGTTGAGTGATGGAGGCATTTGATTGATTGCATTTGTAGAAAACTATAAATGCGGTTATACCAAACAAATTGATAGCAGCACTGTTTGTATCTTTTTCGACTGTCATTTATTGCACGTGCTACAAAATCATTCTGTGCAATGGAAGATTTACCAACGCGTACACCGGGTCTGATCACCTGTTTATTTAGTTTTAAGTGCGTGCAGGGTGTGAGAGGGGAATCGATGTGCTTTGATTACAGCTTGGTAGTTGTAGTCTGTGAAATTAAAACACGTGGTGTGTGGAAGTATCCAAACAATGACACCTTAATTTCATTATGGCTGCTTTAGCAACACACCTTAAGCTACTGTGTAGTAGGTCCCATTTAGAAGTGGCTACTTCATTTGCGCTTTCCTTGACTCATGGAGCTGCTTGAATGTTATTACAATTTTTCGCCACGATATGACAGTTTAAGTCAGCGTGATACTGTAAGGCATGTAAGCCATTGGTTTCCAAAGGAGATTTTATTTGTGTAGCCAGCATAGCCTATTGGCAATGTATGTTGTAAATAGGCCTACCTTATAATCCTACCTGTAGCTTAGGGAAGCTAACAGCTTTCTATTAGGATCTAGTTTGTTAGTTACCCGTTTTGTCATAACTCCCTGATGCATTTTGCATTTAGAATAGCCAGGCGTGTATATCTCAATCTGAAAATTAAACAATATCAGGTGCCTATGGACTAGGCTGGGTTCACCCAGCCTGATCTACCCGCTATTTATTTTGATTTCTTAAAAGATTGAGCTTGGTCTGATGAAAGCCAGACTAGCCATGGACCTCAGTTACACAATGCAAGGGGAACATGAATCAGCCTATATTTGCACGAACAATAACGGACAAAAGCTCTTCAACTTTGGCCCGTTAAAATGTTAACATGAACAGTCTAGCGGCGCATTTCATCAAGGCCCATTTGGACATGTCAGTTATTTGCACCACTGGTTAGATGTAAAACAGCATTTCGTTTCAGACTAGGCTACTGTTACTTAATTTGTGCATTAACAATAACGTTTCAGACTACTGTTACTTAATTTGTGCATTGACAATAAAGTATTACATGAACTAAAGATGACTAAAATCTTATGTAGAAGAAGAAACATTCACAAAAAATCCATCCATCCAAAAATGACCTTTGTTTTTGATAGCTGTTGAAAACGGCATGGAACTGAAGAGATGTTTTTGTTTATAAATACATAAAAAATAAATAAATAAATAAATAAATAAATAACATTATGCTGATACCTTTTGCTTTTCCCAAATACAATGTAGCCTACAGTGACCTTTCATCAATCCAGTTGCAATGGATGAACTGTGATGAACTGTCCTACTTGTGATTGTTTAGAGATTTTAAAGGTTTTATAACAATGCTACATCTTCTTTGGCTATTCTACAATCTATTCACCTTTTCAGCACCAGTAGGCTACTTTCTGTGCAGCCGCACACACACACTCAGGCATGCCAAACAAGCATACACAAAAGTTTCAAGAGTGGGGGATGGAGTAAAATATGTAGACAAATTGAAGTGTGATTTATTTTCGCGGAACAGATGTACAGGACTGAGCGGCGGTCATATTTTGTACCGCTATGCGGTACATCTAGTTAACTTCAGCCTGGTTCTGCCCAAATACTGCCTTTGATCAACAAGGCACATGCACTCCTATTATCACCATGAAATTCCATTCTCAAACTCAAGCCTATAGTGTTATATACTGTATGTAGTCATCAGAAGAGTTTTTGATATATTAACTTTGTAAGTAATTGTGATTTCAGTCTCTGTGTGTGGTGTGTGTGTGTGTGGTGGTATAAATGTATGTATAAATGTATGTATGAACACTGTGACTATGACTGTGTTTTTGTGTCTGTGAGTGTAGGCAGATGGTGATTGCTTTGGTTTGTTCTGTATGTTTCTGTGTGTGTTTCTGTGTGTGTGTGTGTGTGTGTTGTGTGTGTGTGTGTGTGTGTGTGTGTAATGTATTGCACTGTTTTTGCAGCCCTGACTCACTGTGTTTTTTGACAGGATGCGATCGGTTGTGTGATCTCTTTGGGTCTGATGGCACAGCAATAGAAGGACAGTCAACAATGGCTCAAAAATCAGACCAAATTGCTCTTTGGATGTCTTTTTGTTAAACAAGTCAAAGTGCACTCACCTGGGCTAGTGGGAGAAGGTGAACTCAAGGCTACTGAAGACGAGAATGAAGGCTTAATATCGAAAAAGTCTGTAATACACACAGCAGCAAAGAACATTACTCAGAACCTGTGGCCAGAAGGCTGGTCATGTTTGTAGCAGAAACATAAACAATGCTGAAATATCAGACATACTAATAAATTACCATGCAGCTAATGAAGCGAAGCTATTAAAATACTAGACAGTGTTTAGACTGCGTGCATATTTACCGTACCTGAAGCAGGAAAGAAGCTAGTTTCCTCTTTAAAGGGAAGAAGAGAACAAGGAAACTCTGCAGAGAAAACGAATAAGAATGTCTTTATCTTCATATCGATTAGGGTGACCAGACGTGCTCTTTTGCCCGGACATGTCCTCTTTTTGAAACCTAAAAATGTGTCCGGGCGGAATTTCAAAGTCGTCCGGGATTTTGTTATTCTAGCCTCAGACATGTTTACAGCGAATTTGCATTGCTCTCTCTTTCATTCATGGTTATATCTATGTCTTTCGTTTACATACTAGTCACGGCCTCCCCCTACAGTTCGCGAAATTGAAAGTGTAGGATCATTATGACACCCTCCGAATGCATGCCAAGTTTCGTGGACTTTCGTTCATGGGGGGCCTTACAATAAAATAATTTATGTGTACATTTAGTGACCGTACACCAACAAGGATTCCCAGGACACTGAAAGACCGGGGTAAATGAAACTTGGTGGGCATGTAACCCCACATGGATAGCATGGAACCATCGCTTTTCGTTTTGATCTGTAGCCCCCCCGCTGGACTGGACCCCCCGAAAGGAGGGTAGGGCAGACACAGTTTTCTGTGAATATCTTGAGAACCGTAGGGCCTAGGATGACCCATTTTTTGCGTATGTTTGCCTCCAGGGGTCATCTTAACCCATTCCATGTGCACACATGTGCATAAACAGATACACACGCACACACATACATTCATAGTAATCATACGTATGACACATACTCACACAGTAGACATATGTACGCATGCATGCACATGCACAAACACAGGCACATACGCAGGCACACACACAAGCACGCACACACACACACACACACACACCCACACCCACACACACACACACACACACACACACACACACACATAAACATGTACACGCACACATGCACACAAGAATTTCTCAGAATTATGAACAGGTAAGATGGGGGTGGGGTTGTATAAAATTAATTTTACATGTGAAATCTATGAACTAATCATGTTTTGGTACTTGTTGTCTAGCAGACACCAGTGAGAATTGAGTGTGGATAATGCAATTTAGTGAGACAGTTAGAATCATATAGGCCTTTTAGCGTGATTTATTTTTGTGGAAAAAATGTGCTGGACTGGGCGGCGGTCATATTTTATATCTAGTTTGTGAAAGCTTACCATCTATCTCTGTTTTGATGTCCATGGTTGGGAAGATTTCTGGAGGATACTGGCCTGTGAACGAGACAAAACCGTTGACTTGTTGTCAAGCATACTGTAATTCCGCAATGAGATATGAAAGGTGTTGAATTCCAGTGAAGCCACAGACTGGACTAACTTGCTGATCCAGTTTTGCCAAACTGAACAAACATTGACAACACAAACAAAATACACAAATATATGTTTGCTGGTCACTTTTATTTGGTTTATGATGCTAATCATTAAATGAGGCCAAGTTGCATGTTTCATTTTGATAAGTTAAAGGGGAATTCCAGCAATTTTTCACATAGATCTCCATTTCTGAGCCCCCATGTTCATACCCCAGAGTGTAGTGCTGTAGCTGCCTGGCTGTTTTAGCTGTTGTCTGCAGCAACTCAAGCTAGGTAAAGCCGATTGTTTTCGTTTTTTTTTTGTCCCGACAGTATACTGACCTCGAGAAACAGAGTTCTGTGTGACAAATCACTGCAATTCCCTTTCAACTTCAGATCAGATGAAATGTGATTTGATTCCATGTGATCCTGAGTGTACTTCTTACCGCCCCACTTGATGTCAGCCAGGCTCTGGTAGAGGATGGACCCAACAGGCCCTGCCGCGCGAGTGAAGTCCTGGAAGCTCATATTGCAGAGCTGGCGTCCATCGATGTCAAAGTTGTGGAAGGGGATGCTGGTGGCGTCAATCTGGTGCACGTCCAGAGTCTGCTGCAGCCAATCCCACACCTGGAACTTAGTCCAGAACTGGGGCTGCGTCTCCTGCGCCCACAGGCGGCTGGAGTAGCTGGGCGTTACCATGGAAACTGCAGGTGAAAGGCCAAGGGTGAAGAAATGAACAGTCAAGATATTATATTTTGTTTTGCACCATGGGCCCTAGGCAAAGTGCAAACTCTGTCAGCAAGCTAAGTTCTTCTTTGACAATGACAATGATGAGGAGGGTGGCCATGTGGGAGGTGTGGGGGGGGTCTCACCATCTGTGGCTGGGTAGTGGGGGGCCCAGGGGGTAGACAGCTGGCTCTCTGCACTGACACTGGGGAGGGCACTCATGCTGCAGCCGGTGTGGCGGACCATGGTCTGGAACCTGGTAACGCACAAACACTGCTGTCACACACAAACACGCAACACGTCACAAGCAGTGCTGCTGTCACACACACACACACACACACACACACACACACATACACACACTTCACTAATGCAGTGCACAGACACACAACACATCACAAGCAATGTGGCTGTCACACACACACACAATGTAGTGCACAAACTTCACTACTGTCACAGACAGACACCATTGTGATGCACAGAAAAAACATTGTACTGTCACACACACTACTATCTCACTACTGTTAAACACAAACATCACTACTGTTACAACACAAACATCAATACTGTCAGACACAAACATCACTACTGTCACACACAAACATCACTACTGTTATAACACAAACATCAATACTGTCACACACAAACAACCTCCCTGTGTGTAAACAGATTGTTGGAGCAGTTTTTATGTCAGTGTTAGACTATGGAAATGTGATCTGTGGACGGTGGTAGTGTACTGGTTAAGGAGCTGGGCTAGCGTGCAGTAGCCTGAAAGTTGTCGGTTCAATTCCCGGCTTCAACCGTTGTGCCCTTGAGCAAGGCACTTAACCCCAAGTTGCTCCGGGGACAATGTGATCCTTTGTAATATAGCTGACATATGTAAGTCACTTTGGTCAAGAAGTGTCTGCTAAATGTAATGTAATGATCTATAGAAATGCTGTTGCTTCTTCACTCAAGGCCCTGGATACACTCTGCTCTTAGATTTATATATTGGTGATGGCTATAGTACTACAGTAGTAGTACTGTAGTTCTGTAGTAGAAAGGAGAAAACATGGGTATTTATTTACCTACAAAGCTTTTGTTGGGAAGTTACCATGTTATATGGCAGCCGTGGCCTACTGGTTAACCCTTTGAACTTGTAACCGGAGGGTTGCCGGTTCGAACCCTGACCAGTAGGAACATCTGAAGTGCCCTTGAGCAGCTCCCCAAGCGCCGCAGTAGCAGGCAGCTCACTGCCTCGGGATTTGTGTGTGCTTCACCTCACTGTGTGTTCACTGTGTGCTGAGTGTGTTTCACTAATTCACGGATTGGAATAAATGCAGAGACCAAATTTCCCTCACGGGATCAAAAGAGTATATATACTTATACTTATACTTCACTTTTCAAAAAAAGCCTGTCTGGAATTCTGGTCCCTATCAAACCAGATCAAATGACTGTTTAATATGCTCAAGGTTGCTAATATTTATTCTGAGCTGGGAAAAGTCAGTCTTTTGCTCTAATGCTCCTACATCCTGGAATCTTCAACACACTATAAAAATGAAAACTCTATTTCCTATGATCAATTGAGATCTGTAATCACAAACCTTCCTTTGTCAATTTGTACCTGTTTTGATTTTTTTGTTTCCTCTGTTTTATTTTGTATGTCTTATATTTGTATTGTTTATTTTGTTTTGGTTTATTTGTACATTTCACTACTAACTATTGTCTACTATTTCTCGTCATCACTGAAAATGAGGACTACCCTCAATGAATTTAGGAATAAATTAAATTAAGTACATTTAAAAATAATAATAAAAATGCACAGTGACAGGGCGTGTCTCTGTCAAGAGAATGCATGCTAATAAGTCATGTTACATAACCAGAAAGTAACATAGCAACTATACATAATCAAAATGGGACATACAAAACTCCCTGTGGTGAAACTGTTTAAGGATTATAATAATCCAACAGGTTCATCACAATAGCATCAGTGCAGCAACCTTTGCAGAATCTAATGTTTTGGCCATTTTTTCCACACACTGTGCCATGTTAGTAAGTTACTGCAATCCCTGACTAATATGTTATATACCTGCCAAACAAAGAGCGATTGTGTCCAGAGCAGCACTGTTGCTCTCTCTCTCTCTCTCTCTCTCTCTCTCTCTCTCTCTCACACACACACACACACACACACACACACACACACACATTTGCACAGGAATGCATGTGGGCTTCTGTCTGCTTTGCATAGCACATTGCTCATCTACCCCCTGGCTTACTTCAACAGTTACATGAAATGAAAGGGTTACTCATGCCTGTGCCGAGCTGACCAGAGACACCTGTAACAACCACAGCCTGTCTGCCTGGGAGGCGGTTGGATATCTGATCTCATCAGGAGATTTCATAAGGGACCATCACCAGCCAAAGGCATCACAGGATTACTGACTCTTTTCTAGTCTAGTCCAGTCCACATGTAAACCATATCCAAATCTCAAAATCCTCTTTTTTACAAATATGAAACAAATGCCAAAGGAGAAACTGACTTGTTGTGAGAATCTTCTGGATAGTTACAAGCTCTTACAACAGTGTGTGTGTGTGTGTGTGTGTGTTCATTCACCCCAAACTGCTCCTGGTGTGGAGGTTGGCACCTTGTATGGCAGCCTTGGCCATCAGTGTGTGTGTGTGTGTGTGAATGGGTAAATTTGAGGCATGAAATTGTATAGTGCTTTGAGTGCTCAGAGTAGAAAAGTTCTATAAATGCAGTCCATTTACCATTTCCTATTTCATTTTGAGCATTGCGATAGAATCAAACTACTTGTTTTCTACAAAACTCTTCCAGCATGTCACAAACTACATGGTATAATTACTGGTCTTATCTAGCTTGCCACCATAGCAGGCCAACACATTTGCATTCAGCAGATGAGCACAAGTCTGTCAAACTGCAAACTGAAAGTGCAGTACAACTGTAGTTTGGGCAGCTGATAGTTCTACATGTTCCTGCTATTAGTGCTAATGTGTGTCAGCAAGTGTACACTTTTCACCCTCTCACTGAAGAGATGTGTGCAAGAGTGATAACATCTGCCAGGAAAACATTACTCCAATTCAAGTCAAGCAGACAAGGAGTTCCTGTTGGGCTCTTGACCTACATTGTGTTTGCTTTTTTACTGAAGACTCATAAAGACCATAAAAAAGCAGCCAACTGATAGATGAACAGAGTAGTATGGCATGTCTTTATGACAGGATTGTGAGCTATTGCCGTCAAAAACCCCAAACACCTCTCAGATACCTTTGCTACAGCCCCCAGGCAGTCATGCTAGATTTTGGTATCTGCGGTAAGACACCTAACTGGCTCGGATTGATCGCCCACATCCCTGGCAGTCTGCCAAGTTCACCTGATTCCATGTTCATGTGATGTCATGCTATGTTCTATAATGATTACAGGATGATAAGAATGCTGTCTTATTAACTTAGTCACATATCAAACGTTGAAAAACGTTGACACGCCAGTTACTCAACAAAGCAAACATCCACTGACCTCCCAGGATAAAATAAACTCTAGTTGCTAGCACATCGATTGGAATATACTGGAACTGATACAAAAAAAACAAATTTACTCGAAAAGGTACATACAGTATATTTTTACAGTCAAATGTGTTTCATCAGCGATTGCGTTATACTTGTAATGAGTGGCATTCAAATTCACAGAATTCCTCTTTGTAAGAGGTTATGGCCAACATAATAGTTGCCTTGAGTTTGCATTGTCATTTTGAGTATTTTTTAAAAATTATTTTTGGATGTCACCAAAAGGCCAGGGCACTAGTCTGTGTATCACCCAGTGTACCGACAGACCACGGCTAAAGCTGAAGGAAGATGGGGCTGTTTAGCCTACTCTGCCTGTGTCAACATGTCTCCATTTGTTCAGGTTAAAGGGGAATTCTGGCGATTTTTCACATACAGTAGCTCTCCGTTTCTCGAGGTCACCGAGTACTGTCGGTACGAAGAAAATTTGTTCGGTATGAAAAATCGGTTCACATGACTAAAATAGCCAGGCAGCTGCAGCGCTGCACTCTGGGGACATGAACATGGGGGCTCGTGAACATGTAGTGGAGTGTATTGTTGTAGTGAGGCTATTGACTGGTTATCCAGTTGTCAGTGCAGCAGGTAGCAAGTAGTCATACACTCAATCCATATATTTTACGACAACAATTAATGCTTTTTATTTCTAATTAACAGGCTGTGATGTTCCTGCTACATATTCCTCATGTCTTATTAGGAGACAAAACTTCAGGTACATTTTGCTGAGTAAAACACAGTGGAAACAGTAGAAAACTCAGTGATATGTTTTTCCAAGATCAAATAGAACTCATTTGTTCAGTAGCACTCTAATATTTGGTCAACAGACGCTGCAGATTAATGATTATTGGAACCTCTAAATGCTGTTAAAGTATCTCCACCCTCACTTTTCATCAGAGTGGAGGTTACTGCTTTCTAAAGCATATACTTCAAATATTTATTTCCTTATAATCTAAGACTGTAAACACTACAGATAGATAAGAGAGAATATGAAAGTAGACATGTTTAAATGATAAACTAATTATGTTACTACTATGTAATGCCTCCATAAATTAATGATTAGTGCATGATGCAAGGATAATGAAATGTTCCCATTGTTCTTTACAGGGAAGCTTCCATCTATATTCATGCTGGGGTTACAAAACTATTGTGGAAACCAGTGAGGAAAAGCAGTTCCATAAATAACATGTACACTCTCAAAGTCCGCAAGAAGATTATGCAGGATCTTCAGCAAACACACAAACTGCAGAAGGCCAAAGAGACCACAACTGCCCAATCTGTCTGCTTACTGTGTCACTGTTGCTCCTCAATGTAGATGTTGCCATGTCAACAGACAGTTCCAAAACACATTGATAGCAAAAGTTTTTTTGTTTAATTTTGGACACGCTTAATACTGTGCAATGTATGCACTGTGTCTAGGCAAGCTGGGAGCAAGTGTTGCTACAGGCATAGTAACAGGAAGCTTTGAAATAAACACAATAGTTTGCATATATGTTTCTGTCTAGGTATCTTTCCTTTTACATACATTGTTACGATGAAAATGTCTTGAACAATGGTCACCAAGTCAGAGTATCAGACAGACAGGCAGACTAAGGCCATTGTGAGGAGCCTGCATGCTGTAACAGATCCATCAGTGCCTCTCTTAGTCATGAACTACATGGTTCAACTGGCACAGTGACTGCAGTTTATGACTTTATGAGTTTATTAGACTTTGTGCTGTCATATTAGCAAACATCTCCAAAAGTCCAAAGACATGACAAGCAAGTGACACACACACACACACACACACACACATACTCAGTAGCCTGGAGAAAGATGAAGAGCGTACCTGTTCAGTGTAGGAATAAGATGGGCCGTTGCAGTCAAATGCCAGCCAGGTAAGAGTACTACTGTGCCAGTGTGTACTAGAGACAGAAGGATGCCACCCACAGACTGTGTGTGTGTTTCTGTCTGTGTGTGTGTTTCTACCTCAAACTGTGCCCAGGTGGAGGAGGTTGAGAGATCTTGGCCCTTCCCATAATCAGTAAGAGAAGGTGTAGGCCTCCACCTGCCATGCTGCTGCCCAACCAATCAGCATTTTACTCCCGGGCTTCCTCATTCTCTAATTGGCCACCACCGCAGTCCCAGGTATGGCATTTGCATGGGAATGAATTGCACCAGTCACTGGCATATTGAAGTTACTTTCACTCTCTTATTTTTGCCCCCCTTTTCTCCCCCACTGCACCAATAAACAGCATGAAAACGGGTTTGTGTAGGTGTGAGTGGGTGTGTGTTTGTAGGCACGTGTGTCAGTGTGTGTGTCCAAGAGCTTGTGTAGGTGTGACAGTGGGACAAATAACTCTCTCTTCTCTCTCTCTCTCTCTCTCTCTCTCTCTCTCTCTCTCTCTCTGTGTGAGTGAGATAGAGACAGAAAGTATGTGTGTCTGTTGTCACTGTCACTTTTCTTGTTAGCTATTTAGCACCCCCTGCTGCTAAAGGTTTTGAGAAGCACAATTTATTATAGCGTTATTCCTGCTATGTGACTTGCATAATTGGGTTATTTTCAGTGTTTGGAATAACGCTGTTTAAAAGAACGGCGTTAGGTAACGACGTTATTTTTTCACTAACGGGGTAATCTAACGAATTAATTTTCCCGTCGTTACAACAACGTTAACGTTACTGGACGTTAAATGCAGTGCGTTACTATGCATTGATTGAATAAACTGTGTAATTATCTGAACGCACCCTGGCTCACAGCAAGTGAGGAGGTGGGTTAATAACGACGTAAGCGATTATGATTGGCTAAGGTGGAGTCATGTTTCATGATAGCCAATCAGAGCCAGTGTTTTTACACACTTGGCAGCACACATCAAGTGACACATCAAGGATCAAGTGACAGTCCAACTTAAGAAATTGCGCGGCAATAAAGCTGCTGGGCCTGACAGACTGTGCCCAAGGCTACTCAAAGCCTGTGCTGCTGAACTGGGGGAGCCACTGAAGCACATCTTCAATTTGAACCTACGCCTTGGACAAGTTCCAACACTGTGGAAGACATCATGTCTCACCCCTGTCCCTAAGAAGCCACACCCTAGTGAGCTTAATGACTACAGACCTGTCGCTCTTACATGACATGTGATGAAGACAATGGAGCGATTGGTCTTAGGCATGCTCAGACCGCAGGTACGCCATGCACTAGACCAGTTACAGTTTGCTTACCAGGAGAAAGTGGGCGTGGACGATGCCATCACTTATCTTCTACACAGGACACATTCCCACCTGGACAAGGGGAAAAGTGCTGTGAGAATCATGTTCTTTGATTTCTCAAGTGCTTTTAACACCATCCAGCCCCTCAGATTGGGAGACAAGCTCTTGCAGATGGGTGTGGGCGCCACCTGGTAACCTGGATTACAGATTACCTGACCGAGCGACCACAGTTCGTCAGACTGAAGAACTGTCTCTCTGACACTGTGATCTGCAGCACCGAAGTGCCACAGGGAACTGTGCTCTCTCCAGTCCTGTTCACCCTGTACACATCTGACTTCTGCTACAACACCGAGTCATGCCACATGCAGAAGTTTTCTGATGATACTGATATTGTGGGGTGTATCAGGAACGGGCAGGAGGAGGAGTACAGGAGCCTGGTGGAGGACTTTGTGCAATGGTGCAAACTCAATCATCTTCAACTTAACACTTCAAAGACCAAGGAGATGGTGGTGGATTTCCGCAGGTCTAAGCCCACTCTGCTACCAGTTCACATTGATGGGGTCAATGTTGAGGTGGTTAGCACCTACAAGTATCTGGGTCTCCACCTGGACAATAAACTGGACTGGTCAGCCAACACTGATGCACTCTACAAGAAAGGGCAGAGCAGGCTGTACTTCCTGAGGAGGCTGCGGTCCTTCAATGTGTGCAGTAAGCTCCTCAGGATGTTCTACCAGTCTGTTGTTGCCAGCGTCCTCTTCTATGCAGTAGTATGCTGGGGTGGAAGCACAAGGAAGAAGGATGTGGGGCGAATTGACAGGCTGGTAAGGAAAGCTGGCTCTGTAGTGGGAGCTGAACTGGAGTGTATCACTTCACTATCTGACAAAAGGACCCTGAACAAACTGATCAACATCTTGGACAATGAGTGTCACCCACTCCACAGCACTATTGTTAAATAGAAGAGCCTGATCAGCTGGAGACTTTGCTCACTGCCTTGCACAACTGACAGACTGAGAAAGTCATTTGTCCCCAGGGCCATTTAACTGTTCAATGCCTCACTTAAGGGAAGAGGAGAGATAGACTTCTCTGCATAGTCTGTCTGCCTCTTCATCCCTCCATGTTTGGTACTGTCTGTCCACTAGCCACTTGTACCACTGTCTTTATGCCTCACTGTTTTGCGTGCTATATTAGCACATTAGCACATATGCATAACCACCCCTCCATGCCACAGCCGAACTGTGGCCACACTTATACATTTTCTTAAATAGTTAAATATATAGATATTAGACTTTACTTTATTTCTGCATTGTTGCACTGTTGACTTACTCATTTGCACTATCACCATGACCACTATAACCATTGCACTACCACCATGACACTCATTCACACAGAGCACCTTAGAGCACCTTACCATACCTTACTATGCACAGAGAATCACAGGCTCAGTCCCTGCCTCAGTCATTGCAAGCGCCTCTGATTATTAATCACCACTATGTGGATACTGTTTTAGAATTGATTTAGATTTAGATAATTTGTAATTTTGTTATTTGTATTCTAGTATTTTGTATATTTTGTTTTTAATTTGTATTTTAGCATATTCTTTATCTTCTACTGTCCTTACTGCTTAGTTGTGTTTTTATATTATATACTTTAATTACTCTTCTGCTGTTAAAGAATGTGTTTGTCTTGTTTGTATGCTGCTGAGACCTTGAATTTCCCCTGGGGATCAATAAAGTATCTATCTATCTATCTATCTATCTATCACATGCTACACACACACACGCAACCGCTAAAATAGAGATTCGACGAAACAGCAGAGGTCAGGTAGCCTAGAAATCTAGACGCGCCCCTAGAGGCAAATTACATTTGCTGCCAGGGCTAGTCTAGCAACTCCGTTGGCTTGTGAGCTCCAGAAATCGAAACTCAATCAGGCCAATGAAATCGTGTAGCCTATAGAGTCGTTAGGTGGGCTTAACATAATGATTGAGTTGCAACGGTTTGGCTTGAATTCCCTGCTACTTGAAAACAAATAAGATGGATGTTGCTGTTGGCGAACAGTGTGACACGAGTTTAGCTTTTATGAAGTTGCCAAATGTTTGAACTAGCCAACTAGCTCCGCTGGTGGGAAACGCATGGGACTCATAGGGCTGTCTATTGCGTGCAGAGGGAATTTGAAAGACAACTGATTATCCCGCCCCTCGAACTGAGCACTGCGAACGGTGAGTGCCCAGACCCTACATTTTAATGTGGGTCTGGCTCGTCAGGCTAGAGGTCAGGAGCAATCCGAAAAGTTGTCCTTTTCAAGGTGGAGATATAAGCACTAGGCTACTTCAAATTCATCAAGGCAAGAACGTGCGTGTAATGTGTACATTATGTCAGGAGCGAAGACTTTGTCGACATCCGTTGTAAGCAACTCTAATTTAATGAAGCATCTCACACACGCATCTAAAGATAGTGGCCAAAAACACGATACCTCCACCACAGATGATAGCTCGCCATCCATTAGCAAAGAAGGACTCGGAGCAAAGTCCTCCAAGCAGCAAAAGCTAGATCTTTCTGCCTCACAACAAAAACCTTTGACAAAGGCTGAAGTCAACCATAGGTCTGTCGATGTGCAATATCTTGAATTGGGGGTCAATAAAGTATCTATCTATCTATCTTTCTATCTATCTATCTATCTATCTATCTATCTATCTATCTATCTATCTATCTAATAAATATTGAAAGTTGCGTAGCCTACAAACACCTGTCTGTTATACTCATTTCAACTGGCTGCTCAAAACTGCTAAAAAAAATCCAAAATCTTTGACTTTTTTTTTTGGTAACAGAAACGCAAATAGTTACTTTCCCTGGTAACGAGTTACTCTTATCATAGAGTAATTCAGTTACTTACTCAGTTACTTTTTATAACAAGTAGTGAGTAACTATAACTAATTACTTTTTTAAAGTAACGTTCCCAACACTGTTTATTTTTCACTGAAACCTTGTCGCAAAATGAGGTAAAATATAGATTTGTGTTTTATTCTTTCACTTTAGCCAGTGTTCTTATGTAGGATACAAGTGAAGGTATATGGAGGGTTGTGTTGGTGGCATGCAAATACTGCATTTGTGTGTGTGAGTAATTGAAGCGCTCTGGTCACAGTGCATGAAAACTGGCCTTTTTTTAATTTATCTATAATTAGTATACACGCCTCCATCACGTCTGCTGTAGCCAGTTCCAGTGATTATACTGTGACTATGATTATACTGTGTATACTGTGAGAGAAGCGTAGGATAAAGAAGGATAAACATCAGTGCAGCACAGTGCCTGGTTTCTTCCATACACACCGTTGGGAGTTGTGGCCAAATAGTTCAGTCTTTGTTTCATCAGACCAGATGATTTTACTTCTTATGGTCTGAGAGTCGTTCAGGTGCTTTTTTGGAAATTCCCGTCAAAAAACTGGCTTCCATTTGTCCACTCTACCAATCAGGCCTGATTGGTGGAGAGCTGCACTAATGTTTGTCCTTCTTTACGCTTCTCTCATCTTCTCAAAGGAACTCTGGATCTTATTCATAGTGACCATTGGGTTCTTGGTTACCTGTCTGATCAAGGCCCTTCGATTACTCAGTTTGGCTGAGCGGCCAGATCTAGGAAGACTGTTGGTTGTACCAAACTTTTCCATTTGAGAATGATGGAGGCTACAGTGCTCTTGTATCCTTCCCCAGATCTGTGTCTTCACACAACCTGTCTCGCAATGTCTACTGACTTCTCTCGACCTTTCACTCTGACATACACCAGCAATTGTGAGATCTCTTCCTTTCTTCAAAGCACATCTCAAGACCTTTCTGTTTAATGATCACTTCTCCTCCACACCCAACACATAGTTCCATACAAATAAATTGTCTTGTTGTATTGTTTTGTTTGTTTGTTATTGTGTTTCCCTGCCTTTGTCTCTGTTGTATTTTTTGTTTGTTTGTTATTGTGTTTCCCTGCCTTCCTACTATGTAAAGCGACCTTGGGTTTGAGAAAGGCGCTATATAAAATAAACTTATTATTATTATTTTTATTATTTATAATTTATTTATATTATTATTATATAATGTCCAATAAATTCATTTAGGCACACGTAGACTCCAATCAAGTTGTAGAAGCATCTCAAGGACCACTGATAGAAGTAGGATGCACCAGAGCTCAATTGCATGTGTCATAACAAAGGGTCTGAATACTAAATTAAATATTTCAGTCTTTTTTTTATTTTTTTTTATAAATTTACAAAACACTCCAAACACCTGCTTTTTTGTGGAGTGTTGGGGTATTGTGTGCAGATTGATAAGGAAAAAAAGAATTGAATCCATTTTAAAATGAGTCTGAAACAAAACAAAATGTGGAAAACTTAAAAGAGTCTGAAAACTTTCCGGTTGCACTGTATATATATATATATATATATATATATATATATTGCACTGTATATATATATATATATATATATATATATATATATATATTATCCGGCTTCCGGGGAGTTCTTTTGCCCCTCGTATATATTAATTCCGTGATAACAGGACACCTCGGTTCCTTATCCCTTACCCTCGTCCATTAACTCTTCCTTTCCTCAGGACACCTTCAGGCACGCCACACGTGAAGCACTGCCTTACTCTATGCCATCCAGTTCGGAGGAAAAAAAATTCCAGCTGATGCCTTTACCATGATAAGCCAATAAAACTGTGAGAATGGAATAATAATAATGGTTTCCACACTGAAAGACTCAAAACTTATCCTGTCCCATTGAATTAGCTTTTATAATAATAATAATAATAATAATAATAATAATAATAATAATAAATAATAATCTTTATTTATATAACTTTTCAAAACAAAGACACTGAAATAAAATCAACATAAATGAAAATGCAAATAAGACATAATGATAACAATTAAATAATATAGGCCTATACTAATTCAATTAGAACTTAACATAAATTTGAAAAAGTTTTAACTGAAATAAAACTTACTGAAATAAAACTTGACACTGAAATAAAACTTAGGATACTGAAATAAAACTTGACACTGAAATAAAACTTATAAACAAACTCAAACTTAAAAGCCTCGTTGCTAGGGTAACGATAAACAAACTCAAAGATCGTATTCTTGATTTAAACACAAACTGATGGTTTTATGCGTTCACTAAACAAAGATTATGAAAGTGAAACACCACTTTTACATCAAAAAGCTTGTTATAAAAGGCATAACTTCGCCAGCTCTGTGTAGGCCTACAGTATAACCCACATGAGAGATGTGATGCAGGACTTAACCCCCAAAATGTATGAGTCCCTTTTGACATAATTCTCATGTTTTATATATTCAGATTTTGATATATTCTCAGGTTTTGATGTATATATTCAGACGTTGATATATATTCTCAGATTTTTATATATATTCTCAGGTTTTGACCTATATATTCAGGGTTTTGATAAATATATTCAGATTTTGATATATATTCTCAGATTTTGATATATATATATAGGCTATTGACACTGATATATTCAGGTTTTTGATCTATATATTCAGATTCTCATATATATATTCAGACTTTCATTCCATATATATTGATATTAATTTCCTAAACGGCATGCCATTAATATCAGCATGTATGTTGGGGGCAGCCGTGGCCTACTGGTTAACGCTTCGGACTTGTAACCGGAGGGTTGCCGGTTCGAACCCTGACCAGTAGGCACAGCTGAAATGCCCTTGAGCAAGGCACCTAACCGCTCACTGCTCCCCGAGCGCCGCTGTTGTTGCAGGCAGCTCACTGCGCCGGGATTAGTGTGTGCTTCACCTCACTGTGTGCTGAATGTGTTTACTAATTCACCGATTGGGATAAATACAGAGACCAAAATTCCCTCACGGGATCAAAAGAGCATATATACTTATACTGTTTTTATACACACCTACAGTACTTGTAAAATATGTGATCTCATTCTGCTTTTCCCTGACTTTGTTTCGGTGGTTGCTGTCTGACTGTTGAAACAATAATGAGATCATGACACAAAATGTACTGATGAGTGTCAACTTGTGATAAGAAATGTGTTTTTCAAAATGTTCCTGTTCTGAAAACTAGACCTTTTCCTCTGAAGTAGTCACATGGCTTAGCATGAAAGTATGTGTTGAAATGAAAGATCTCTTTTTCATCACAAATCTAAGATCGTTTGTCTCTAATCACAGTAGGGCTCACTTATATGAATACATTATAAAACAAAACGCTAGGCAGATCATATCCCAGATTTGGTGCCTGTGCTCATTTGGAATGAGGAAGTTGTATTTTATTGTTAAATGTATTTTACATTTCCCCATTCCAAGAATACATTGATGTACCACAGAATTCCATAGTATGCCTCTTCCAGAAAATCCATATGCATACATGAATGCACATAACATACTTCACATGAATAAAATAGAGCCACTTCAATATGTGTTTGAGTTTCTGGCCGTGAAACTTTGATTTGGCATCAACAGCATCACGCTGTTCATAGAAGCAACACAAACACTGAGCCACCTAACAGGCAGAGGCAAGCCAGCATTACACAGCAGGGAAGTCATCTTTCGTCTTACTGTAATCTATTTGCATCATGCGCTGCTGTGCTCAACTGTCATGTTTCATTCATTACTCCACAGTAATGTGCTTGTGTTTCTGTGTTAAGGGTGGGAGCGGTGTGTCTACATCAGAGATGAAGTCAGTGTTGCAACCTACATGTACACGGAAGCATATTAACGCCTCATGCCATGCAGCACATCCATAAAAGGACCCACTGTTGTCAAGAATGTGTGGATCATATTTCTGTTCAAGCACAATTTCTTTTATAAACAAAACAAAAAAACAGGTCAGGCCAGTTGAAGCCAGTGTGTGTATGTGTGTCTGGGTGTTTGTGTGTGTGTGTCTGTGAGTGTACTTAAATTACATGCATGTGTGTGTGTGTGTGTACTTTAATTACATGCATGTGCAGAACCTATTACCCACATGTGAGCACACAATATAAACCAGCAGGTATACAGCAGTTATAATGAATGGCTCATCCGTTCCCCTTATATAAACAGCTGCAACCACCATGCTGGCCATCTCATTAAGCTGCCCGGTAATGGCCTGCTCCCACACACTGAAGATGCAGCTAGATTGCATGAGATAGATGGGGGGACACTTGCTGGGGTAGCCAGCGGGAGTTGAGAGGATGAATGTCCTCCTCTGTCTGGGTGTTTGTGTGTGTATGTCTGTGTACATATGTGTGTGTGTGTATATATTTAAGTATAAGTATATATACTCTTTTGATCCCGTGAGGGAAATTTGGTCTCTGCATTTATCCCAATCCATGAATTAGTGAAACACACTGCACACAGCGAACACACAGTGAGGTGAATTACACACTAATCCCGGCACAGTGAGCTGCCTGTTACAGCGGCGCTCGGGGAGCAGTGAGGGGTTAGGTGCCTTGCTCAAGGGCACTTCAGCCGTGCCTACTGGTCGGGGTTCGAACCGGCAACCCTCCGGTTACAAGTCCGAAGCGCTAACCAGTAGGCCACGGCTGCCCCAATATGTGTATGTGTGTGTGTGTGCGCACAAATATGTGTGTGTGTGTGTGCGTGTGCATGCGCATATATGTTTGTGTGTGTGTGTGTGCGTGCGATCGTGTGTATGTGTGTACATATGTGTGTGTGTGGATATTTGGCAGTGTTCCCGGTTCCCTCGCCACACAGAAGGAGCAGCACATTAGCTCTCTCTCTCTCTCTCTCTATCTCTATCTCTCTCTCTCTCTCTCTCTCTGCTGTGATATGTATTTTTAGTCGCCCCTCGTACTCGTCCTAAAGGGTAAAACTCCCCCAGGGTGTAATAGGGAGCCTGGCTGCGTGCTGCTGGTGTGACTGTGCTTTGTGAACAGGCTGACCCCCTGTGGCACCACTACCTGATTAGCAAGATTAATATCGCTATCAACACTGGACCCATGGTACATACGATACATCATACAGAGAGAGTCTCGGACAAAAAGCCACACACACACACATATGTACACACATACACACACACATATATGCACACACACACACACACACACACACATATATGCGCGCGCACACACACATATACACATACACACACACATATATGCACACACACACACACACACACACACACACGCTCCCTGCTCTGTCTTGACATCATAGCATCAAATGCATTGTACATTGAGTAAAATGTCTGATATCTGCTGAGTTATTTCATGCATCTTCAGCATGAATATTCTCCAGATTGTTCCAACTGAACCAGAGAGAGAGAGAGAGAGAGAGAAAAAGAGAGAGAGAAAGAGAGAGAAAGCTCAGCAAAAGCAACACCGACAACAACAGGAGCTCACTCATCCTGCACACACAGACACCTGGCAAATAAAACAGGATGTCTGATCAGTGCTGGGCCGCCGGACGAATCCAGATCAGTACACGAGTAGTGTCTCTGAAGAGTTCAGATGCAAAAGCCTCTAAACGCCACCTCCATAAAAAATGAGATAATGATTGTGAGGGTTTTGTATCTGAACTCTTCATCTGTTGCGGGACCCCAGTGACTGGGAAACTAGACGCCTGCGGATTACGGCACACTGACTAGGGCTGAGTCAGGCAAAGCTGACGAGTGACAGGGGCAAATTGGACAACACACGCCTGTTACTGTAATGGTCGTGAAATTACTCATTGCCCCCCCCCCCCCCATACCCACCCCCCTCCTTCCTCTCCCACCATCACACGCCTCTCACACCCTTTACATGACAGCCTACATAACATCCCATTCTGATTAGCATATGATTCACTCAGCGAAAATAGGGAACAAAAAAAGAGAGAATCATTTTATTAGGGCTAATTGCAGCTACAAATGACAATTTTTCAGGCCAAATTGCAATTTTACGTTCTCTTTTTTCCCCCGAGTACAACGAGTGTGTAATTACAATAATGAGTGCGGGAAAAGGGGACTGAATTATTCACAATCCTGGTTCTTTTTTTCTCTTCATCAGCATCGCCTTCTTCCGCTGTCAGTAGTACACTTGTCTGTTTGTTGAGCGTCTGGCCAGACAGGGCAGAGTAATTACATGATAACTACTGACATGAGCTTAGAGGTCAGCCACTGGGGCCTGGTGTGGCTTCGCAGCTGTAAAACCCCTCATATCATAATTAATCTGCCAAGGCTGGCGCATGTGTGTGTGTGTGTGTGTGTGTGTGTGTGTGTGTGTGTGTGTGTGTGTGTGTGTGTGTGTGTTTGCCATGTGTCATTAGTGCCTCCACAGCTGCGCATCTTATCATGTCCTCCAGGGGGCACTGTTGACTCAGAAAAACACCAGGAAGCTCTCTCTTGACTGAAGGATGGAAACCTGTGGGTGTTTTCACAAATAAGAAAGAAATAATTGAAGACATACATTTATCAAACACTTTTGGCAAAACAAAAGAGGCAAGTAATAGGAAAAAAAAAAAAAATTAAATTCTTATTTGTGAAGTTTATGGTGACCATTATATAAAGTAAACATCTAACATACTGTTGGGAGACAATGAAGTGTAGAGCAGTAAAGTATTCAATTACATAAACTACCGTAAGCAACGTGGGTGAAAAGGCACCGAGGATGTTGATGACGCAGCGTATGCGGACGTGAAGAGCAGAGAGGTGACAGCTGAAGGAGGATGGGAGAGGAAGAGACGGGCACAGGGAGGGTGGCAGGAAATGAGCTGCACAGGGAGGGTGGCCCTACGGAATCCTAATAGGACATCGGCTGTGCACCACCACGCCAGCACTGCTTTTGGGAGCGAGCGCTGGTCGGGACTCTGTGTATAGCAGCTTTCACACCCAATACGAAGCGTCATGCGTGACGCTGGCTGCTGGGTCCAGAGCAGAATAGTAGTTTTCACTACTACACACCACGCTGCAAGTCATGGGAAATAATGTAATGGGTTTCAGAATACACCATGGGCCGTTGTAGCCTTGTATGTGAAAGCCTCTCATATGTGTCATCTTACAGCAGCCATGGAGTCACAAGTTCCCCATTTGCTTTTGCTATTGGGCCTGCCAGGCCGGGTCAATCTCCAGAGCCTGGAGACTCAGCCAGTCTACACTGGGCCACCTTGTGTCCATCAGCATCCAGTAGAACCTACTCACACAGCCTCTTGCCCAGATATCTAGCATTCAGCAGCACATTTTCCAGACCAAGCTGTTATAATGCAGGGCGTCAAAGGATGAGGAATCATCCATATGAGGTGGAACAGAGAAACATTCAGGTGTCAGGAGTCAGGTCAGATCAGGTTATTCCCTCGGCTTCTACAGGGGCCAGGGGACATGGGTGCCGAAAGAGGTCATCCTACTCCATGCAGTTTTGTCAGAAGCTGCTGTGAAGAGATCAGGCATAGACATTGCTGCCCAGTCCTTCACATTGTCTAGTAGCCCTTCCTTTTCCTGTATGAAATGACAGGTAGAGTGTGATCATGATCACCTGGAGCTGGAGAGGTTTTTGGTGCTGCTGCTGCTGTTGTTGATGATGATGACATTGTTTTGGTTGTTGCAACTATTATCTGTGTGCCTCTATGCTGATCACCATAAATACTATCCTTGCACACACACACACACACAGATACATACATACACACACACACACACAAATTAACTAACAAGCACATACCTATATACACCAACACAGGGTTCTCAAATACTCATAATAGACAGTCATGGTACAATGCGCTCATTTTCAGCTTCACATGAAACAAAAGAAAGGAAAACTCTTTCAAAATGTAAGAGATGTTTCTGAGTTTTCTAACAATCACAGTTCTCTCATGAGAGGTTTGATAAGGAAAATATTGGGTTACACTTTACTTGACAGTGTCGACATAAGAGTGACATGACATCTCAGAGACAATGAAAAGAGAGGTTGCTAATATTACCTGGAGGGCTACTGGTGTATCTGTAAAGTAGAAACAAAATAAAAACCACACAAGGCAATCCACAGAAAGGTCAGACATTTGGTGCACAGCATATAAAATAGCTCTATCATTTTTTCTTGTATGCCTAACTCTTTCTCATCTTTCTGCCTCTGTCTCTTTATTGGCTGTGAACCATCAATAAAATATTTCAGCAATGAAATATCTCAAAGACAATGAAAAAAATATGTTGCTAACATTCCTTAGCTGACTATTGTACAAATGCAATTCAGTAACAGCACAGAAAATACACAAGTCAATCCATACAAAGACAAGACATTTGGTGCAGCATACAAAACAGCTCTGTTCTGATGTGGGTTTCTACATGTGGAACTCAGGTATCTGAGAGTGTATCTAGGCAGTGATGGATCGATATGCTTTTTTGTAAACATGACCAAACATAGAAGATAAATCACTTCTCAATAGCCACATTTACATGGACTTTTTTAATCTGATTAGAAACAGAATAACAGCTCAATCGAATAGAAACTCTCATATAAACACCTCAATCGGAATAGAATTTTAATCGGAATGAAAGAGGTGGTGTAGTCCGTTCCTATTCCGATTGAACAGCCATGTATACGGTCAATCGGATTGCCTGCTGTATCTTCTCAAGGAGATGTAGGCAACAACGACTATTCCGACCAGAGATTCTAAAGCGCTTGAGAGCCCCTGATCGGAACATATCCCATGTAAACAGATGGCACGGCATTTTCAAACAGAATAGTTTAATCGGAATGACATAAAAAAAATGTCTCTCCATGTCTCACTGCATCCCTTACTCCTACAAATACTTGTATGTGAGTGAGTGTTTTCTTCTGTGTGTGTGTGTGTGTGTGTGTGTGTCAGCACTGGTTGTGGTTTGTCTTTCCATCTGTCAGCCTGTACAGAACGTTCTTGACAGAGAGATCCATCTCCCATGGACAGAACTGATCCTTCACTAAGTCCTGCCCATTGAATGCAGACGAGCCAATTGCAGTTTAGCGCCAGCCACAAAGGCCCCGCACTCAGCTCCAGCACTCCACAGAAATGCATCAGAGGCTGACAATACAACGAAAATTTACCATATTAGGGCTGTCAGATATTTGTTCGAGAGGGACCCTGTCCTGCTAGTTAGTTGATTAGTCAGTTAGTTAATTAGTACCCATGTCCCTAATAACTCTTCACCCCAAAATTAGTGTGATTGATTGTCACAGGAGAAGAGTTGTTGGAATGATGTCATATACTGTAGAAATACACTAAAACTAGTCAGGCCTGGACTGTGGCCATCTTCAGGTCAGGCTATTCTCCGCTTCACCAGAGTGACGTGGGCAATACAGAACAATTAGCATGTTTTTTTCTGTGACTAACTATTTAGGAGGGATGTGACAGTGAAGCTGTTGAGAGCAGTAATGTCGATCCTGATGGCTAATGGACATGTCAGGGCCTTTATGTGAGGACTGTGTTGGGGTGTTTGTATGTGTGTCTCTGCATGAGTGTGTGTCTGTGTGTGTGGCAGGGGGTTATTAATCACACACAGGACAGCCTGCAGCATGCTTCTACATGCACACCTGCCACCTTACATCACTAAGCACACAAGATCTGCATTTCAAAGAGCACACTGTTCACAGCCATCACATTTTACTGCGTTTAAACGTGAAGAATGAGTCCAGTGGGGTCGTTTTTGATCCCTGGCTTGGTTCTCCGCATTCTCAGGAGTGGGACATTCACACAGTTATAACACTCCATCATCAGCTAAGGGCCCCACTGACGCTGACCTGAAGACCCCTGCGTGGGGATATGGATGAGCTTCAGAAATGATGGGCAAATTTCCTGTTCTCACAGGGAGCTTGTCGACTCTCATCCAAACCATAACAAGGGTGATACCATAAAACACTGCCACCAAGAGTTTTTCTATCATCATCGCAGCTGATATTACAACAGATACTGATGTTACAGCCACCCCTACTTATGTTGGTGATATTGCGACTACTATAAAAACCTCTGGTTGTAAAAATGACATCAATGTGATTCATTCAGAGAGTAATCAATCAAGAGTTGTGTGGGCCATGGTTTTACTTTTTTTTTTTACATTTTGCCTGAAGAAGACCCAGCAGGGTCGAAACGTTGCATTAAATAATTGGGAGTCAAAAGCAGTGTTGCGGACATTATATATTTTTTTCAAATTACCATGGTTTTACTGCAATCTGTCATGAGCCAAAGCCTACCTAGTTGTAGTAGGCCTTTTGTGTTTATATTTGTGCACTCGGAGTAAAATAACCCCTTATGGGTGTTAGAATGAGTGTGTGAGTGTGTGTGTGTGTGTGTGTGTGTGTGTGTGTGTGTGTCTGAGGCTGAAGCCCCAGGCTGACACTCAGTGCTCTCCGACCACAGTGGGAGACTCTATCACACCCGGGGCAATTTGCTCTTTTGACAAGAGTGTCCACAATCTAAAAGCCTTTAGATTTGCTAGTACATAGCCAGGGGCGCAATTCTGACAGGACATCTGAGTGTGGGTCCATGCCAAGACTGAAGGTCCAGGGATGAAACAACAATGTGCTTAACACAAAGAAACACACAGAGAGAGGAAGTGAGAGACAGAAAAAAAAAACAAGGGGAAAAAGAAAACAAAGCAAGTTAATTCTCTTTTGTCTTTATTTTATAATTTTATTAAGTGATGTGCAACTGTTTTCCTTTATTTTGACTTTTGTAAAACAAAAAAGCGAACATTGGGATGGGTAGGCTATGTAGGGAGATATCACACTTCTCTGTATCTTTTGCCCTCTCTCTCTCTCTCTCTCTCTCTCTCTCTCTCTCTCTTTTCATCGTCTCTTTCTCTGGCTCAACATTACAGGTCCAAATGACTCAACTGCATTATTGGAGGTGATGAGAGTGAAATGAGGAAAATCAGTGAGTTGAGACGGCAGGCAGGAGCAGCAGCAGCCGAAGAAGAAACGGTTCATTTCAGGAAAGCACCTCATCTACCCCGTCCTGTCCTTACGGCAGGCTCATTCTGCCGCGAGTGCTCCACAAGTTGATGAGCACCTGTGCAATACACGCATCAGCCTTACCGTGGCCAGGAATGGCACGTTTGGTCCGAGGATAAGACCTCTTTCATCTCTGCAGGAAAGCACGCTGCATTACTGTCCGGTAAAACACCAACACTAGCAATTGCAAAGAGGTGCAGTCATTATTCACATACCAGCTGTCTACTTGTACTTTTTTTACTTTGTACAGTATATCTCTGCAGTGAAACATGCTAAGATGACATTTTGCACACACACACACACACACACACACACACACACACGTGTTCATTTGGCTCTGTAGCTCTCTTTTAGCTCTCTGTAACTCACCTTTTTTGTGGGTTTGTGCGAAAGGGCAAGATGAAAACCAGAGATGCCTTTCAGCTAGTCCAGAATGTACAGAGAACATGTTGTATGAGGCACATATGTTTCTCTATGAGCACAGACAGCAGTACAAAAACACAGTTTGTTGCCCAACAATAGCTCTAGAGCATCTCGCTTTATCGTAACATAAATCAGCTCTGGCAACGCAGAAAATGACAGTCTAAAACCCACTGAGCTGTAACTATTAATCTAAGCATCTAAGCAAAGAGAAAAGACAACAGAAAATATATACACACACACACACACACACACATATATATGCACACAGATGCACACACACAAACAAGATAACAAAATAAAAAACAGGGACCTCCAACTGCAAGAGAAGAATGCTTTGAAAAGAATAATCAGGGTTACTTCTGCATATAATCACCATCCTCCAGTAAACATTTTCGGGTTTGATCTGAGGGAGGTGAAAGTCACAAGTCACAAAAACAAACCATGCTCAGCGCTACCTTTGATCAAGTACGAGCCGTTTGTTTGGGTAATCCCTCATCCCCAAAGGCCTCATCCTACCCTCTGAAGTCTAAACTTCAGTGACTAAACAAGGAAAAATGGTCCCTGTTCTTACCAGGACAGCGATGACAGGTAACAAATAATTGCATTTCAGCTGCTGCTGGTGGACATCTGAGCACCCCCAACCCCCCTCCATCTCCTTTAACAAGAGCCTAAACAAGCAAAAGGGGCTCATCCTACTCTGGTGCACATCATTACTCAGATCTCCTCTCTCTCTCTCTCTCTCTCTGCCTCTCGCCACTCTCGGCAAACTGCAAAAGTGGGAGAGTGGTCCACAGCAGAGAGAAGTTGCAGTAATGGGCTGTGCAGAGGAGCCCAGCGTTGGAGAGATGGAGGTGTGGATGGAGGAGGAGGAGGATAACAGGGCTGAGAGGCCTGCAGCTGGGCTTGGGGAGCAAATGGAGCGGAGAGGAAAAGGAGGGGGGTGCACGGTGATCGCCCCCCCCCCCCCACTCAGAAGGTTGAGTGCTTTGAATGCAAAGCTGCATAAATAAATGGAGAAACATACTGTGTATCATGGAGAGCATGTAGAGACACAGAGAGCGGAGGAGAGGCTGTGAGAGAGGGTGAGGCTGACAGAAAGAGAGGAGGAAGAGGAGGCTGTGAGAGAGGGTGAGGCTGACAGAAAGAGAGGAGGAAGAGGAGGCTGTGAGAGATTTTTAGCTTTGAAGAAAAACAATGTGAAGAACAGCAATTACAGTCATCAGGGACTGGAACATAATCATAGAATCAGTATTCTAGTATTACAAGTACATGGGTATAAGTATGCCCAAACGGAGTCTCTCTCTCAGACATATACACACTCACCTACTTACAAATACATGTACACACTCTCCCTCTATCTCTCTCACACACACAAACACACACACAGTCACATAGTGTCCATATATATATATATATATATATATATATATATATATATATATATATATATATATATATATATATATATATATATATATATATATATATATATATATATATAACACACACAAAAACAGAAACACACACACAAACACATAGAGACACACACATACACACACACAAACACACACACGCACCCACACAAACACAGCATCCATACAGACACACACTCTGTAGCTGTGGGGTCCATGTGTAGTGGTAATGTGTCCAGACGAGAGGTGAAGGGATCTGCTGCAGGGGCCCAAAAGAGGGGAGGTCTGTCACTTCTAGGTCATGTCAACCGATCAGCCTGGGGGCTGACAGATGCTAAAGAGGTGGTGACGTCCGCTGTGTGTGTGTGTGTGTGTGCGTGCGCGTGCGTTCGTGTGTGTTTGTGATTGCATGTATGTGTCTGTGTGTGCACCAGTGTATAGTTGTGTGTGTGTGACAAGTGTTGTATTTTGATTTTGTGTGTGTGTGTGCGCTTGATAGATACATGTGTGTAAGTGTGTGTGTGGAAATGGACAGTGTGTGTGTGTGTGTATGTGTGTGTGTGTGTTTATGTTGAGGCCTTTCTACAGGTATAAACTGTTCAAGGTTGTTTTATGTTATGCGGTAGCAATTGCCCTTTGGTGACAAAGACACCTGCCATATTCAGGCCCTGCCACTGGATTGACTCCTCTATTAATACCCATCATGTCCACAGATGACACCATCCCCCCTTACACACACACACACACACACACACACACACATATCCAGTTAGAGAGATCCTGGAGGGTGTGTGTGTGTGTGTGTGTGTGTGTGTGTGTGTGTGTGTGTGTGTGTGTGTGCAGGCATGTGTCAGAGCACATGTGCAAACTTGTGGTTTTGTCTAAGCGTATGAGAACCAGGGGATTGCTCGCTCATGTGTGTATGTGTGTGTGTGTGCGTGTGTGTGTGTTTGAAGTGTGGATTGGGGCAGTTGTTTGAGTCTGAATCTGTTCTCGTTAGGATGTTGGAATGGTTTGAGGTTGTGTTACTGTAACAATTTAAGTTGTCAGAGTTTAAAGCTGCATGCTAGCCTACACCAAGACAATATTTTTAGATATAAATCCTCAATCTCCCATGCACAGTTTCATGTAAATTCTGCATATCTCAGACAGAGAGACAGACAAGACAACTTACAGTTTTTCTTGATTGCTTTGAAGCAGCAGTCAACTCAAACTCCACAGTTTCAGAACACACAGGCCGAAACAGTGGCACTCATCAGTCCCTCCAGGATTTTGCAAGGATTTTTTGAGATTGTTGCGATCTAAAATGCCTGATTTCGCGACAACTTTTCTAAAAAATTGCGATGGAAGTTGCGGTGTTTTCAGCTGTTTGTTGCGAAGAAATTGCAAGAGGAAGTGAAAATCTCAAAAATAGTTGTGATTTTTTTTATTTTTTAATTGAGGGTAGTAAGACCAAAATTACACTGATCATCTTGATGCTTATTAAAAAGTATAAGTAAAGGTAAATAGTAAGGGTTACAAAAAAATCCTTTCGTAGAACTGTCCAAAAAAGACAGCCCCCTAAAGAGATGGCATCATGTCATATGTTTCAATACATTCATATATGTTGTAATTCCTATTAAGTTCATATATTTTTAATAATTCATATTCTGTGACTTGCATAATTACTAATAGCCAACTAAGTATCTAGTCATTTCTTATTGATTTTAAACTATTAGACTACACTTTTCTTTAATGTTATTACATTGGTGGTGTGTAAGTCTAATTGACTGCCTGCCACTTTAAGGACGTGAGACTAGCATAATACATTTTTTAAGTGGATTGGAACGCTTGGATCTCACTGTGTTCAGCTACGACTTGAAATAACTTTTTGCATAGTGCATTACGATGTGGATGGAATTCGGGGTGTTTTCTATGTCATTAGTTAAAATAAATGTTAAAAAATAACTCGTATGAAATCATTCTTGGATCATAGAAGAGGTAAATGTCTTACAATGTTATTAATTTCTATGATTTTGGTAGCACTACACAAACTGAGCCCACAAGCAAACATGACACGAGCTAAAAGGACATCTCCAGGTGTAAACGTTTGCCAAAGGGTTGCATATTGTAGCCTACTCAAATGTCAGTAAACCGAGTAGGCCTTAATCAACTTACTTTCATAGCCTAGGCAGGTTAGCAACACTAGGATGAGATGACAGATGCAAGTAAAGCAGATCATTAACGTTAGCCTTCTATTTATTGTCATCAAAACAGCAGAGGAGTGAAGTTATAGTGCAGTCTCTGGTGTCTACAGAAGTGAGTGTGGCATCTGACTCAATATTTTGCGCGAGGGGCTGTTGTGGTAGGTGAAAATTCACGGGGAAACCATGATGATTGGTCAAATTTGTGAAAAAGTTGCAGTGTTTGGACAAAATTGCGAGGTCGCCCAGAATTTACGAGGATTTGTTGAATTTGCGTTAATTGTTGCGATGGCAACATAGCAAATTCCTGGAGGGACTGACTCATCGTCAAAATTACACATTTTGTTTGCAAAAGGCTCTAACTGTGCCAAAACATTTAAAATATGCAACAAAAGCAAATTTTGCCTTCAAACAACACAACTTGCATACAAGTGTATGAGCTCTTCCAATCAAACATTACACAGTGAACAAAATGCAAAACACTGTTCTCAAAATGAGGAGTTTCAGCCTTAATTTTTGCTATGTCTGTGCCATTTCTTTTTCATTTTTGAATGCAAATGAATTTGTATTTATTCCTCCCAAGATGTAACTGTCATTGACATGTAAGACCTACAGTAAGCACCTAGACAAGACAAATTTAATTGAACTACAAATTGTCTTTTTTTATTGAAATAGACATACAGTACAGTAAACATCTAGACTTGTCAGCTTTTGTACTGTTTTCTTCACCAAATATGCAATACAAGTGGCCCTACTTTCTCTAAATGTGCCTTACTGTAGATCCATACTTGCAAATAGCAATAGAACAGACATGGTATCTTTTATGGATAATAAATGATTGCTAATTGAAGAATTGTGCAAAGGAGATTCACACATTGACATTCCAAGTTCATTAGTTTGAAGCAATATCTATTAGCTGTGAATACATGTTTTCCATTTGTTTCACATAATTACAGTAATCCAATGGAGTCTTTGAATAAGAACTGTGTTAAATGATTTGAAATAGGATGTGAAAAATTAGTTAAAGGGAAACTTGGCAGGATTTCCCCCTCTGCTGGAGAAATTGCGCATTATGCTATTTCAAACTGTGGGAAAAGGTAACGATAAAGCAAATGGATTTGTTTACAAGCTAGCGAACGGTTAGCATAAGTTTGGCAGAACTATGTGGATGTTACAAGGTAATTCTCACTTTCTTGTTTCTCACTTTCCGGGACGGTAGTCTCAATGTTGCAAGGTTGGTTTTCCGCCTGGGGATGCTAGGCGCAGCGGGGAAAGTCACCATTTTCATCGGAACAGGTCATTTAACCATCCAAATGATTTCTAAACGGGTTTATTACGTTGAAATAGTTGCCAAGGGTCCCCTTTAAACCAATGAAAATGTGTTAAATCATTTGTAAGAGATGACTTCTGCTCTGCTAAGAACGTGAAGATCAAGACCAAGTGGATCCCAGTTTCATGAAGTGCATCAAAGCATCGAGAAAAACTGTAATACATGACTTGTAGACCAAGGGCCCTATCATGACATGATAGGGCCCTTGGATATCATGTTCCTAGGTTTTTTAATCAGGTCATATGGGTGTGTTTGGGGCGTAACATAATTTAAACCAATGAGAATGACATCTGTCATTCCTTTAACGGCATAAGCGCGATATGTCAAATAAATGCATCGGTATTTTGCCATTCAACGGCGCATTTAAAGGCTGGCTGCATTTTTTAAACCATGCCAGAGCGGGACAGTAACGGAGTACATTTACGTGTGGAATAGTCATTTTTGCCCTCCAGTTAAACCAAATGCCCGAGAGCGGACAGCACCTAACCTGCAGTACATTTACTTGAGTACAGTACTTTTTCCACAACATCTCCACTTGAGTACAATTTTAGAGGGATCTGTACTTTTACTCTTTTGTATTTTTTTTTGTATCATTTTGGTTGGGGTTTTTTGAACTGGGGGAGTATTCATGACTTTAAAATTGTTGGGATCTCATTTTGTTTTAATTGTTTTGTGCACATTTGAGAGGCAAAAAAAAGGCTATTTTGTATTCTCTTTACTCCACTGGTTTGTGAACATTTCTATCCATAACTTTAAGTGTGAGCAACCTTCGTGATTTTAGTTTGTACCTTTTTTCAAAGTTTTTGTTTATCTTTTGACTTCCAACTAAAAAGTTTGCACTTGTCTGTGGTTAGAAAAAAAGAAAAATCATGACTTACTCAGAGTACATTTGAGAAAATATTGTACCCTCAATTAGTTGTTTCCCCCTCAATTTTGTTGTTTCCCTGTAAACATGATTGGATTGTGCAGGCGCCATTGATTGGGACAGCCTATCAGCAATCACCTTCAGCTTTCCGCCAAAGTCAACTGCATGGTCAAATTTAGATAAGAGATGAAACCATGGATGAAACAATGGATGAAGACACGCAGCCGGTGCCAACCTGTGGCCCCACCTCACCAGACTATTTAAATTTTCTGAACAAGTTAATGATAGTTTTCACTTCAAGTGTTTCAAATACAAAATAGTATTTTGTATTTGAAATACGTATTTTAAATACATGTATTAGAAATAGGCCTATCCCTGGCAACATGGTAAAAAGATGAAAATCCACCAAGGTATTAACATTAACATTTTTCATAACTCCATGTCGGACGTTTCTGTACATAGATGTAAGCACTGTGGCAGTAGCAATGCAATATTTAGAAAATGTAGGCTACTAGTGATACTCAAGTACTTTTAAAAAACAAGTACTTCAGTACTTTTATTTAAGTAGACATCTGACTGTTGTACTTTTACTTGTACTTGAGTAAAATTTAGCAAAGGGTATCTGTACTTTTACTCAAGTAATGAAGCTGTGTACTCTGTCCGCCTCTGAACCATGCTTTACTAAAACCTAGCATAGCCTTCACGCATTTGCACTCGTCTATTATTTGAACTCATTGGCAAAGTGAAACTAACTTCACCAAGGTGTCAGTCAACGAAGACAGTTATATGCAGTTACTTTCACTATTGACTGACAATGGGTTACCATCGAAAACATAGGCTGGAAAAAGCAACACTTACCCTAATATTGCTCAAATGACTGAATAAAACAACATTTATCCTGCAGAGGAGTTGCTTATATCTCGTGACAGTGCGTCTTCAGCTGTGCTCCATATGTGTCTTTCGCCTCTCCCCTAATCACTTTTAACCGTCATTACCAATTTGCAAATGATGGTGAATAACTACTCATCATGAGATGTACAGTATTTCGTAATATCTTTATTCTAATTAAGTTTCCCATTGTAATCGTGCAATTTGTAATGCTTTGCATGGACGTGCGCTGGTGTGCGTTCATGAATGATAGAAGGATGGTGCGTGCACCTGCCAATATGACTGTTGACATGCGCTCTTAAAATAGCCTATGAACAACTCGCCATTGACTTCAGGTTTAGGTGGTGTACGATAGCGCGGGTGGAAAACGAGTTTTACGCCATGCGCTGGTGTGCAAAATACAGCCCCAAGAGTTGTTACAATAGAACTGCACTGCAGTGAAGGTCAATCATTTCAATGTAACAAGGTTAATAACATATGAATGTTATGTGGTATCAGATAATTCATACTCGACCCAGAAATTAAGTCCACAACGTAACAAAAATACACCATTATAAGTGCTGAAGTCAAAAACATATCCCAGAAAGAAGGCGTAAAAGTCTGGCAGAGATCGTTGTTCGGTCTTACCTTTTGTTAGTCAGCACTGTTGTTGCCAAGTGCACAGACTTTTCGCCATAACACAAATTTAGAGGTTTACACAGTTTCACAAAGTGTAAGGGGTTTATACAGTGATCACAGGTCACACATCACTGCTTTCGCCCAGCCACAGTGAGACATAGGGATACAGAGCGCACATAGAGAATAACTCTGGTAGAATAGCTTCAGTATGTTAATAGTATTAGTTAAACTTGTTATTTAAACATTTTATAAAAGGATGTTAGTTAGGAATAACTTCAGTGTATTACTTGATTATCATTGAGGTTATATAAATACATGTTTTACAGTTTCAAACTCGTTCTCTCATTGTGATGTCTACAAACCATAGTGATAATTTATTCCACAGTTACTCAACAGCCAACAATATTACCCATACTTTTGAATCAATCATATAATCTATGCACTTGTTTGTACTGGTTCAAGCTTGTACAATACAGATTTTGCACTGCATGTGATTCTACCTCTGAAATGTCTACCTCTGCAACAACCGTGGGATGAAAGTAGTGTACACAGATTTCGATCACTGGTGCAGTGTGTCTGTGATGTCTTAGGTAGTCAGCCCAGGGGCATATGTTTGTTCATACTTGTTCTGGGGGGGTCAAATGAGGATGTTAAGGTCACAGATACTTCCAGGACTGGATTCTCATCGCTGGTGTCTGCGCTCACCTCCTTTGCCCTCCCCATCTGTCCTTCTGTAGCCCACGAAGTAATGGGACTCACACTCACACAGCACTTCAAACAACAGCTGCATTTGAACCGAGAGTGCTTTTCTCGACATGAAGCATTTCATTTAGCTCAACAACATCCTCCCTTCACCACATCTCTCTCTGTCTCTCTCCTTCTCTCTCTCTTTCACTTTCTGTCCTTTGCTTCATCAATTCAATTCAATTCAATTGAGCTTTATGACAAAAAATACCATTTGTGTTGCCAAAGCATTCATCTACGTAGTAGTGTGTAAAGAAAGAAAACATCATGCATCATACATTACTGCAATGGCAGTGTGAGTATTTGTACGTGATGGTGTGGATGGGAGTGCATGTAAGTGTGTGTGTGTGTGTGTCTTGAGCTCTTTTGTTCCTCTCCTAATAATATTCTTAGACTTGGATCCTTAAAGTTTTGAAGGTCTGGGTGCCATCTCTCTCTTTCTGACCATCTTGGTTAGATATAATTCAACATCCCCACCCTTTGGGTTCCGGCCATTGAATGTGTGCATTGCTCACCATAACAACAGCACTCTGACTGAGAATAGCTCAGGATCAAAGACACAGATCTCCCTGAGCATGTCTGAATCTACCACCCTAGCCACAGTGTCTAAAGAAACCTGCCTGTCTGTCTTTAGTCTCAAGGCCTGGACCTGCTGGCTCAGTCATGTTTGTGATTTCCACAGTGAGAGGACAATGGACAGTGAGAGACAGTTATGTTACACCTCATACACACACACTGCCCCCCCACACACACACAGACACTTTTCACTTATTCAGACAAAGCTGCTACAACATCAGCATACCACTCATAACATTAGCACTCACATATAATACTCTTATTTATTTATTGCTGCAAGAAGAGCTGAGGTGTAACTAAATGCATTTTGAATGTTGAATTAATTGCTCTGCTCTTGCCAACTGGGAGATGAGATGACACTCAGTGTTTAGAATGCAAGTTCTCTGATGGAGACACTCAAAGCAGTATTATTATTTATATGTTGCCATGGTTATATAGCACAACAAAAGCCTGCTTTTCCATTCTCCACAGAGTGGTGTTCTTTTTTTTCTCTCTTGGAGGAACAGAGAACATCCCATAGATGCCTATTAAAATCATCAGACTTAGGGGCGTAGACAGAAATTATAATTAAAGAAGCACTATACGACAATTTTAGCAAAAATGACCTTAATTATGCAGACTGAGAGTAAATCCGGATGTGACTCAGCCAAGGGCGTAGGTTTGGTCTCAGCTTTGGTGGGGACACATCCCCAACTCCTGTTGTCACGATACCGACATTATTGTTTCAATACAAATAGTAAGTGAAGAATCTCGATTTCGATACTTTTAAAACTTGATTTGGTTTATGTGATTTGTGAGATCATTCAAATCAGTGGTAATCATAGAATTTGATTGACCCTCCACACACAGACACACATACACACACACACACACATAGAAAGTGATGGTTGTCATAGGTTTCTATTTCATATTTTGGAATTCATATAAACTTTATATTGTTAATTATTTATAGTATTTTATGATCTGCATAATTACTGATAGCTAAACATATTTAGTAATTTGAATACATCACATTGATATTTAAATGATTAGGCTACATATTGTCTTGTCTAATATCATCACATCTGTGGTGTGTAGGCTAAATCTAACTGAGTGCCTGTCACTTTAAGTAGAACGTGAACGCAATTAGCTTTCAGTCTCACGGTTTTAGGCTAGTGAAAAATAGTTTTCGCAAGTGCAAGGATATGTGGATTCAATTGATCATGTTTGCTATGTCATTAGATAAAATAAATGTTTAAAAAACTAACAAGTCAAAGAAAATCTTTCTGGGATCAGATCATAGAAGAGGTGTTTCGCAATGTTCATTTCTATGAGTATGGAAATGCACCATAGTTTATCTTTTATTTCTTTGCATTGTGCAGTCTACATTCACAAATACCTTAGCCTACATAAACAGAATATAGGAACAGGAAAATGTCTCGGATCCATTGTTTATTGCGACTGCAAGATTGGTAGCCCACTTAACCCTTGTGTTATCCTCAAATCTTACCGACACTCTTTATCCTTGGGGTCAATTTGACCCCAGCTAAATAAACCCTCAGAAAATGATTATAATTCATATTGTTACCCAGTTTTTTTGTGACAGGTACTTAACAAGGGTGTAATAAACACCATCAAAAGCCCTACAAAACAATCCCACCCCCCACACCCCTTTATGAACCTTGGAACCCTGGCTGGCAATATTGCCCATCCAGTGTCAGCAGCCCAAAGGCTTGCTGTTGCTTCCCCTTTTGACTTTTACAGTCCTGCCAAAATGACTTATATGTAATAAGTACTTTTGTATGTAATAATGATAATAACAATATGTTCCCATACTATTCAAATAATAATATCCATAATGTGTCAAATATTCATGTATCTTATGTTTCATACAGCTGGGGTCAAACTGACCCCAAGGAACATCAATGTACAAAATATTTGTACAGGACATTATAAACATATTATTGAAAAAAAAATCATGCTAACTCTGTTGTACCCTTCAATTGAGGAAAAGTCATGAAACAAAGTCAAAAAACAAAAAAAGTGAACCATATATTTTATGATACGTTAAACGTTGCTTGGGGTCAAATTGACCCCAAGGATAACAGGAGGGTTAAGTCAATGATGGTGACTTCTATTCTGTGCTATAGACCCTTTCAACAATAAAAACAAAAACAATGCTTGAACGTTCTATTTGGTTCCCAATCTACTTCCTCTGCATTAAGATAACATATGGAATGTTAAAATGGAAGCCTTGTGGGGCCAACTATGATGCTGATAATGGAACTCTCTTGAAAGGGTCTATTAACGTTTTTTCATGCTGGTATAGGCAAGGGACAAGTTGAACCCATTGAACATTGTTGTCTGCAGCTGCCTCTCAGTAGGCTACATCTCTGTATTTCAGCAATGTCAACATTTCAGGCATCAATAAAGGTGATGATGAAACGTTATCCCATTGTTCAATATTTGATAGCCTGTCACAGGAACGTTGTTTCGCTAAAATCGCCCTGATTTGGTGCATTGATCTGTATCGGAGAACCTGCATGTAGCCTAATGGTAGCCTAACTTTTTTTCTCTGTTCAAAACTCGGTTTACACGAAGACGATAGCCTTTCTTAGAAGTGGGAAATTTGACCAGAAAGGAACATGTCTTCCTTCTGAAAGCTGACACAAAATCAAACAATATTTGATCATTTAACTTCAACTGAACAGCGACAGGTTTTGGTAGGCAGTAGACTCAGCAGACTTTAAAACGGTAGCCTAGAAGCTACTGTTATAGCCAGCGTCAGTCAGCATCATAACATTAATGGCGTTAGTCATGAATCCTGTAACATATTATATCATATAACAGCGATGGCTTATTCCAAGACGATCTGCATGGATATATAACCACCCAGAAAAACTCAGAATGTGAGTGATAAAGTTCATTAATTGTGTGAAACTTTTTATTAGTTATCCATTGCAGCATCGCCTATATTAGGCTGTTATGCTAGCTCAGCCTTTAAATATGTTGTTATTTTGGTCATGTGGACTTGATTAAACGGGTAAAGATAATTCATAAACTGCTTATTTCTTACATGACTGAAGCAGTAGCCTAGGTTCAACAGTGGTGTTTGAGGTTGCTGTGTTAAGTTGTTGTGTGTGATCGCTAAACTATTAGGATCAAATCAGTTTATTTTGACATACGGGAGTTAGCCTAAGTGACCTGTAACGTTAGCCTATAGCACATAAGCCTATTCTGTTTTCATTTATTAGCATTTGTTGTGATTATATAATCAAATGACACTCATGATAACTTGAAATAGAAGGACAGAAGATAGGTGATTGATGTCCACAAGCACGAATTTCACGAGACAAATTAGAACAAACTGTTCGGTAAAAATAATCTTGCCATGTTTAAAATGCTGCACTTTTTTTCCCTTCATAGCCTATCTCTGGCAATTCATTTTTTGGATGACTGTAGATAGTTGTATTTTTTTTTTCTACGTCTTAAGTAGACAGTAGGCTACACCATTAGGCTATCTTGAGAATGAAAGACTTCACAGCTGCTAACGATCATCCTCCACAACCACGAGGATAGGTAGGCTAAACGGTCGTTTAAATTAAGCCTTTTTGCTTCTTATTGTAAAACCAACTGTTAGGGCCTACACAAGTGGTCGGCATCCCGGTCAATATTTGATATTAAAATTTTTAAGCTATTTGTAACTATGTGTAGCCTATGCAACCCGACTGTTGTAGGCTTGCCTACCACTCTCTGCAGTGCCTTGCCTACCATTCTTGCCTACCACTCTAGTTGTAAACAAACGGTCACATGACATTATGACGTAGGTGCAAAACCTTAATTGTGAGGAGACTGCCCGTGAGGCACACCCTTATTCAACATGGCTCTTAACTTTGGTTGAAAGATTACAGGCTTAGTAAGCTAGGTTTAGCTGTGACACCAGTCACCAGTTGCCAGTTTGTATAGTTATTTTGCCTAGTTCGACTCTGCATAATGAAAAAGCTTTGTATGTCCCCTTTCTTCTTCTTGGGTGGCATAGATCTGATCTACAAATCACAAAAAGGGGCAAACATGTACATGCTGAAGGGCAAATGGAATAGCAAAATGTTTTACTCTGGCCTTTTATGGGGTATGTATTGGCAGACAGCCCTGGTAACTTACCGTTGTCGTTGACACACACACACTCGCTTGACTGCCAGTGCAAAGTAGCCTGTGCTTTGACACTCCGTGCGTGTAGCGTGCATGTCCGATAACCTCCCCCCCCCTCCCCTCGTTTTTTCAGCCAATCAAATGACAACGTTTCTTGTAGCCTACTGTCGTGCTGGCTGATGGATTGATCAGCAGCACAAATGAGTTCGCTAAAATATTGGTGGGGACAGTTTTGTCATCTTAAAATGTTGATTAGGACTAGTCCTTAGCGTCCCACCCTAAATCAACGCCCATGGACTCAGCGGAAGTATCCAATCGCGCCTCGAAAAATGTAGTCAGATTGTAGTTTCGAAGAAGACTGCAAAACGGACACCGACTTGGCTCTGTTGCTGTTGAAATTTTAAGTAGCCTACCCTTGGGTGAACTTCGTCTTTGTAATGTGGTTTGATAGTCTCTTGAACAATGTGTTTACTCGACCGTTTTATTGTGAGCCCTGTATGTGTTTAGCTTGGATTCTTGATGGCTAGCTCGCTAACTAGTGGGGGTTTAGCGTAGCAGTCACTTGCTACCGAAGATGCAGGGGGAGCTGTGTAGTGAAAAATGGCAGCACAAATCCGGCAAAAACCAGGAATAACCAGACCTGCAAAGTGCTTCTTTAAGGTATACCTGTAAGATTTTAGGTGGCCTCAATCCACTGAAAGTGAGGGGCGCTCAAATGACCTGGAAATGTAAACACTCGGTTACACTTTACTTGACAGTATCGACATAAGAGTGTCATGACACTGTCATGAATGTGTCATAAACAAGTCAGAAACATTTATGACATAACGCTTCTGTTATTAAGTGTCATTTGTTTTTTGTCATAACAAGTTAGGGTTAGGATTAGGGTTAGGTTTGTTCATGTGTCATGACAGTGTCATGTGTTCATGACAGTGTCATGTCACTCTTATGTCGATACTGTCAAGTAAAGTGTTACCCACTAATCTTACTGTATAGCCGTAGGCTGGGTGAACTCTGCAGCTCAGGCTGGAAACTTGTACATCTCTTTCTCCTGCTTCCGTTACATTTGCGGGGGCCAATCACAAACTGGCTTATCCACCTGGCACGCTATTGGCAGGTTTAAAAACGATGACGATAGCGGGAGAGCCTGGAGTTTTCGTGTCGCTCTGCAAACGTCACGTCAAACGTCGTTGGTCAGATTGGTGAATGACTATCCAATTGCGTACAGAGTCATTTGAACTATGCACGTTGATCATGCCTCTTGTGCAGTAGAAAATACATAGTGGACTCCCCAGACTAATGTTCAATCTTAAAAGATTGAGCTTGGTCTAGTGAAAGCCAGACTGGTATAGCCTATCAGTGCTCCCCAAATTAACGTGATCGTGTAATGACAATCAAAAAATGCACATTAAAATATGCTACTCGCAAGAATAATGCACTTTCAGAGGCAGCACAATTATTTATTTTCAAACTTAAAGGTGCTCTAAGCAACGTTTAACACTAAAAAAGTGGTTTAAGTGGTTTCTACGCTAAAAAAGGTTTTGTCACATACAGCAAGCATTTCCTCACAATCTGCTATCTGCATGTCCCCTGAATATACTGTAAAAAATGCAGTCTCTGTAGACAGCCCAGACTCCAAAAATGGCAACGAATACAGTCTGGTGCAGCCTGGACCATGATACATAACAAACTTTTCCAGCCATACACTGGTGACATGCACTTTCAGGAGAGTTTCAGTTGCATGGGACCAAGGGGGAGGGAGGGGAAAGCTAGCTCTCTGTTTTGTTTGAATGTCAACAGAAGTGACGTTACCCAACATCGCTTAAGAGTACCTTTAAATGAAGATCTAAGTAGAAAAAATAATAAACTATTTCAAGGCAGAATAAAAACGTGAACTGCTTTGCTTATTGATTAGCAAAGACTGTGTAACCGGTCGGCCGAAGTAAGCTATTCATGTTTGGGAAAATATCCTTTGGACATACATCAAGAACCTTGTTGTGAGGGACATGTGGCTGTGTGAGTGTGTGTGTAATGTGAGAGACTCCTACTGCTCTGATACTAACTCATATTAAAGAGCTCCTCCAGCACTCCGCCTCGGCTTCCCAGCCAGTGCCTTGCAGCCTCACGGCAAACCCCCGGAGGGGAAAAGTAATATTAGTGGATATCTGGAAAGGTTACCTCGTTAGGGAGATGGATAGAAATATAATTCAGGAAAGCTCTGTTATTAGTGTAAAACCAATCGTGGAAAGGGCAAATCTTAGTGTCCCTTCAGGACATGTGAGCACTGTCCACCAATTAATAGGTTCAAAGGACAAGGATTATTAGACATTATTTGAGGGTTTCCATAAATATGAAGTTGGTTAAGCCGCTCAAGGTTAGCGACACACAATCAGCTCCTTTCCCCTCCCAAGGCAAACTTAGTCTAAAGGGCACTGATTCTGTCATGCATCCCAACAACAACAACAACAAAAACATTAGATAGATACTTTACACCAGGTCATCCTGTTATACTATCGTGTGTTTATAACAACTACAGAAGACCGATCTATTTATCGCTTCTGACAAGCAGGTTGTTTGTGAGAGCGAGAGTGGGAAAAAGGCTCAGCCAAAACATTACCGTTGCAGTGGGATTGAAGCCATCAACCAAACACAGAGGGATGTTATTCACCACCTCCCATAACCAAGATTTGCTCACCTCTTTTCTCCTGTTCCTCAGCAGCACACTGCTCTCATGCCATCCCTGCCTTTAGGGTTTTTGAACACAGCATGCCATTAAATATGAATGATTCTAGCTTCTTCCATTAGCTATACAACAAGCTTTGATAGAGGGGCACTGAAGCAGCACTGAGCTCTCCGTCCATGGAAGCCTATCTCTTGTGACTGTCTGCCATAATCCAATCAGGGACCAGAGCCATGAGCCTCCTCTCCAATTCAGGGGTGGTAAATGAATAAGAGGCGGCAGGGAGATTGGGAAGGCTCTAAGGATGGAGCCTGGGGGGATGCCACTGAGACTGGGGGACCTGGATCTGTTTGTGAGCTACCTTTGCCCAACAGCCAAACACCTAGCACACTAAAACATCATGATAAAAATATGACCTGACTATCAACAACCCAGTTAGACAGCCTCTGGTATTGTTTGATATTTAAAAATATTCAGTCACACAGCTAATTGAAAACCAATGAGCATAAAATAAAATAAAAATGGTTCTTCATCACTACTCATGCCCCAACATTCAAAACCTCAAGCCAAACAGAATTATCATTTGTCAATATCTCAGAACACCTTTGCACGGTGGCCGAGAAGTGCAAAACAAATTTACTTTTTGTGGGTTTGTGGGTGCAAATTTACAATGTACAAGCACAAAATTACATGTCATAAAACAAAATTACTTATAAATACACTTTATAAATTTGCAATCGGAAATGTAAATTTGTTTTGCACTACTTTTGACATACAATAGTACATACCTTTGACATAGTAACACACATAAAAAAGCTCACCTGTTTCTTTACAAACACCTACAGTAACTAAAAGAGTGGATACAAATATATCACCGAATTAATGGGCCAAGTGTTGGGTGTATGGATATATATTGTGCGGGTGTGTAAGTATTCTCATTTAACACATGCAACAAACCTGCCATCAATGGAATTAGCAGTTAAGGCAGAAACACAGTTTATGACCTTCAGGCCAACATTGTGACTGCGCCTCTTTCCATTCCCCCCACATAGAACACTAAGGAGAACAATAAATCTGAACCTGTCAAAGCCCGTGGGCCAGGCTTTCTTATAACACATTCCAGAGGGTACGTTTATTAGAAACATAAAACATGGATATCCCTCGCTCATGTTTTCCAATTTACTCAATTTACATGCTTTTTCGCCTGAGTTCAATTACATTAGATGTGCTGAAGATTCAAATGAGTCATTTTATCACTGGGCTAAAATGCACATTTAATCTAGTTTCAGAATGCCGTTAATGGAAAACACTGAAGAAACACTTAACCATTTGTCAGGAGACAACACATGATATATTTTCCTATTTCAAAATACTTTCTTTTGGTTAAATGACCCCACTCCCTCTCCTTAGCTCTTAGTAATTTAGCTTCTGATTTTACAAGCCCACACATAGCAGAAGAGATTGATAGATCTCAGACAGAATACATTATGAATCCAAACAGCTGCAGAAATTGTGAAGGGAGAGAACACCAGTGAAGTGATTGAGTCTGAGAGAAGCAAGATTAGCCTTTTTAAATAATGTATTCTTTTGGGATGTTTTTCAACCAGGGGGACCTGGTGACCTTCTCAAAGTAAACATGAACACTAAAGCAAGAGGCTACACTGAGATTCTGGAGGAAAAGATCAGACAGTGTGCCAAGAGACCTGCTCCAATAAGCATCATTGGACCATTAAATCATACAATGATCTAAAACATACAGCCAAACAAGGCAGGAAATGGTTAACAGAGAACAATGTCAACATTTTAGAGTGGCCCAGCCAGAGTCCTGACCTTAATCAGTCAAAAAAGTGAGCTCAGTGAGGCCAATGTGATGGCAAATAATCGTTCCTGCCTCAAAACCCAGATTGCTGTTAAAAAGGTGCAGTCTACAATCACTGTGGAGACATGGAGAGGCTAGGTAGGTATTATAAGAACCATTTTGAGAGCTTTGATGGCAAATAAAGATGTTTCCATTGATTATTTAAAAAGGGTATGAATCATTTTGGATATGCCATTTTTCATAAAAATGTTAAAAGAGATAAAAACGATTATTTTTTTTATTCCATGTTTCTACCATATTGTCATATACATATGTCATATACAACCTTTTGGCATGTGGCGGTGTCATTTTCATTCAGAACAAACATATTGGTCAAGAGAAAATCAACATTGCATCAATATTTGCCAGGGCTATGAATCATTTTGTTCTTAACTATATATATATATATATATAAATATATTATTAGATGGCGGCCACACAGTTGCAGTGGCTCAGTGTCTTCCAGGTCGGTCAATGACTGTGTGTTCATACTATTTTTTTTATGCAATGACTGGATGTGTATGACTGTGTGTTTTTTTAGGTACTACTAGCACTTAATTTATTTTCAATAGACTCAATGAATGATGCACTGTGACTGATGTCGTTGTACCTGTGACAATAACAGTAAGGACCTATTGTCTTTCTCTTCTCGATGTCTCCGTGCAAAAGACCTTGCGATACATGATAGACATGATTCTGAGCCACATCCAAAATGTGCTATCAGTGATAAATAACATGACAGGAGCACATTGATTTGTGCTAGTAGTGTCAAATATGTCGCACATACTGTTTGATTCAGTGTTACAGTAACATGAATGGTGGGATTAATTACTGTGCACTGCAATTCCCTGTGTAATGGTGTTTTAACTCTTCACTCTGTGAAGAAGTGGGGTCGGTAGACAGGGCTCTATCAGCTGGGAGAAGGCAATGTAGACTTGAAGACTTAACATGGACTGTTAACACTCAATATGTTCTGAAGAAGTCCAGACAACGACTCTACTTCCTTCGTCAGCTAAGGAAATTCAAAGTTTCTACATCCATCATGAAGGCCTTCTACACTTCAGCGGTTGAGAGTGTTCTAACTGGTAGCATCATCACCTGGTATGGGAACTCCACAGTTAGAGATTGTAGTATTCTGCAGAGAGTATTGCGCTCAGCTGAATGTACTATAAGAACTCAACTCCCTGCTCTACAAGATATCTATTCCAGAAGAGTACTCCTAAGAGCCCAAAAGATTCTGAAGGACTCTTCTCATCCTAACAATGGATTATTCCTACCGCTGAAATCAAGAAGACGCCTATGTAGTCACAAAGCCAGAACTGAGAGACTTTTTTTTTATCCCCAGGCCATCCGAACTCTGAACTCACACTATACTGACTTTGCACACATTCACTCCTCAGCACTCTCAAACATTTCCCAACTCTGAACTCACACTATACTGACTTTGCACTCATTCACTCCTCAGCACTCATGACCCCCCACCCCACACACACACCCACACACCTACAAGACTTTTAGCACTTTTACATCCCTCTCCCTATGCTACAGACCTTTTATTTATTTTCTTATTTCATCACACGTCAAAACACACACACACACACACACACATATCTGACTTTCTCCAAATTTTGCACACTTTTTATTTATTATTTTTGATTTCTCCTCCATCTACCCATGTCCTTGATTGCCTAGCCTTTCTGCCCCTTGAGCCGTGGATCTGCCCAAGGTTTGTTCCCCTTGCCCCTGTTGCCACTCCTTGTTGGTGCCCCCACCCAATCCCAATCCTCCCCCACCTTTTTTTGCAGCCCTTGCCAAATCTACTAAACCCCTCTTCTACTGCACTTTTTTTACCCCCCATTAATGCACAAATAGGCTGACACCAGACATAATTTCACTGCATTTCTTACTTCCAGTAACTATATGCATGTGACAATAAACTTCCTTGTATCCTTGTATGTTATCCCTCACGGCAAAGGAAATGGTGTTGTTTTACAACAAAAATGAAATCATTTGACCTTGAAACATGTCTTTTTTATCACCTTGTACCCCCGTGTGTTCCTTTGCTTTCCTTGCTAAACAGAGGGAAGCATGATTGCATGATTGCAACAACACAGTAAACTCCTCAGCAGAGGACTCTCAGCCTGTCTGGTGTCCACAACCATTCATTTGTCTCTCACAATCTCCCAAGTCCTAAGGGTGACCTGGAATTATTTCCCATGGTTTACGACTTTCTGTCTTGTGACTGCTTTGTGTGTGTGTGTGCGCCTTAATGTGTGTGTTTGTGTGTGTGTGTGTGTGTGTGTGTGTGTGTGTGTGTGTGAGAAAGAGAGAGCGAGAGAGAGAGACTGTGTGTGTCTATGTATGCGTGTATGTGTGTGTGTGTGAGTGTCAGTGTGTCCATTTGTGCATGTGTGTATGTGTGTGTGTGTGTGTGTGGCAGCACTTCCATAATCACCCTCACTTGAGAATTTCCTGTTGTGATCCTCCCTCACCTCTGAGGACCGGGTCCTGGCTCTGATGGCCTCTTGCCTGTGTGGGGGTCACATCCTTGGCTGTAATTGGCTCGGTGGTTCAAGCCCCAGGCTGGTGTGTTTCTACTCCTGGTCTAGAGCTCAGTTCCTTTGCTCTGCTGTCACTGGTAAATCCCTCTTGAAACTATTAACAAGAAAAGGCAGACAAGTTCCAATCCCCTGCATCTTAACAGTTAGCAGGACACAGACACACATACACTTATACACACACACACACACACACACACACACACACACAGTTAGGATAGATTAGGGTCACCTGGTAGTGAAAGCACTGATTTACAGGCGGGGCTTCAGTGATGTCACTGCCTGTGGGTAGATTGACTAATTGGGTAAATTGCACCTGTACTCACCTTCCTGGGGCATTCGGTTTTGGAGGCTCAATTAGCTTTGTCAGGCTTAGTAGGAGCTGAGGCCTGTGTCCCTTCATGTTGCCGCTATTTGTGGATTATGCTTTCTTTTGGAGTAACCACCATGAAATAAAATAAACTTGAACTGTACAAGAGCCAGCACTTGGGCTAGCCATAGGGCTGGCTGTGGATGGAGCACCAGATGTGAAGTGGCAGCACGCCGCAGGTATGTTGGCCTGTGTTGTCACTCCTCGAAGCTCCTGCCAAGCTGACATGCACACACGCACACCTCACAGTTAGGACCTACTCCGGTAGGCTTTAGCTTAATTTAACGATACCCTAGACAACGCAGAGCTTTGGGCCTGCACTGCGTCGTAACAACACACACACACACACACACACACACACACACCCCTTTAATAAAACCATAAGTAGTAAATGTCTTGAGTCTGACTGTAGAGGCTGAGTTACAATGAATTGTTAATCAGTATGTGTTGTACCTCAGAGAGAGACCATCAAATAGAAGCCATCTGATGAATACTGTGCTTTGCATTAGCTTCATATGGTATCATGAATTGATGGCTGCTTCTAGCAAGAAATGAATTATATAGGCTACTCATTGATGAGTTAAAAGTGTCCTGCTTCACCAAATTATAACTCGGTACGACAAATGGATACACATTGATTAAATTAATCCCACAGTATTAAATGGGCACATTATGGTATTTTGTCAATGTTTCAGTGCTATTTCTGAGATATCTACTGTACATCAGCCATTTATATCTAAATCTAAGATGTTAGCAATGTAGCACTGAATTATTCCATGCACCAATACTGCACATAAGTATCGATGTACTTTGATGGACATAAAAGTCTGTACAGTGCTTGAAACTATCCTATATCACAGTGTGCCGTCTTGATGTGTTTTATTTGATGAGCCGTGCATTTGTTGACCTCTGTATTGCTGTCATTTCCATGAATAACCACTTGCTCACAATGCTTAATATTCATTCTTAATTTCCCCCTCAAAACGTTAAGCGCTGCAGTTTCATAACGACTCAGCGTTGTGTGGACTGTGCTGGAAACAAGTCTGGCTGCAGTACAGAGGCAGGTCGTGTGCAGCGGGCAGGAGTTTGTCACGCAACTTCTCCCGACAGGTGAATTATTAACACGTGACAAACACTGCCCCCTAGGCAAGTAGGCATTGCACTATGCATATTACAGTTAAGAAAAAGAGAGAGGGCTCTATCTTGCACTCCAGCGCAATTGACTTTGTATACTCGCGCTTTTGTCTTTCCTATTTTGCAGTCAGCGCATATTGGAATTTTCCCTCCACAGGTACATACATGCGCCACGGGGCGTTTTCAGCGAAAAGAGGGGGCGTGTTCCGGTGCAAACGGTCCCTGTTGATATTTTGCAGTTTCAGAAAACAATTCCGCCACAGACCAGGAACCTCCTGGTCTAAAGTCAGTGGCGCAAATACAGATGTTATTTTAAGGGCGCATGCATGGCCACAGGCCTGCAGGAATGAATGCTATGCACACCGATCTACAGACACCCTGTGCACAGATGGAAACACAGACATCCCAAGTCTCCTGGAAGTTCCACGAGTCTCCCGCATATTGATAGTGGCTCCCTGACGCCCGCAAATTAGATAAAATCTCCCGGAATCTAGAGCGAGCGAGCGAGCAAGAGCGCACACACGAGACCGGAACTTCAAATTGTGTGTGCATCTGAGTGTAGCGCGCACACGACGGGGATGGAGAGAGAGAGAGAGGTAGTGCGTGTGAGCCTGTTCAAGACAGAGAGCATCCTGATTGGCCTGTTTCATGTTCAGTTCAGTAGGAACAGGAGCGTCATGGCAGAGGCAGAGGAACATTTAACCCTTAAAGGTGTAGGTTTTTGAACATTCTAAGTTCCGCAACAATTGAAGGTTCTAAAATTCTATGTTGAATTCAATGAACCCAGATATTCTTTAGAACGTTCATTTCTCAACATTCCCGTCACACTGGTGGTTTAAGGGTTAAGACCCATTTCACATCAGACTACACTGTTTGTAACAGTGATTTTAGCATTGCCCATTTAACCCATGGCGGGTTAAATGATTAAATGATTGCAAAAGACATGTTGAGGTGAGTTTAACAAGTGTCATTTCATGTGCATATTATTCAGGACTAGCCTACTAGATGGCTATTTGCCAAGGCTACATAAAGACCAGACTACCAAAATCTACATATTTTACTATCACAATTTCTAACTATAGGCCTTCCTTATTTGGTGTGCTGAGTAGAGACAATTAATTAACAAACATAGGATATTCATCACTATTTCAGTATCTAAGAAGGCAAAAGTATTTTTTTATATTTATATATTTAGTAGCCTATATAGTACATCTACATGCAATATCTTTACAACAACAATGCCTAATTACGACCTATTAATTTGGACAACTTTATACAGCCCTATAAAGGCTAAAGTTACCTTTAGTTTTGTTCCAATTTACCGTTGTGTATGGCTTTAAACATTGTGTGCGCTCATCAGCCTATAAGCATTATTCCAGCTTTGCTAAGGTTTTGACAAGCACCACAATTTTGCCTACCTTGTTGTAGCCCATCTGAAATAACTCCAAGCTTTGCTATGTTCCCTCCATCCTTTCGTTGTTTTCAAAAAACGTTTTATATCCATGATGGCCTTGAAGTCTTGAGTTTGTGAATTCGCTTAAATAAGCTTATTATGTGCTGTTAACCTAGCCTGGGTGTTCCCATGCTGCCTTGCGCGCAATTTGATTCACACTGCTAAGGCAGCCTGGAGACCATGGAGCAAATTTTCACCTGAGATAGGGAACCAATCACAGAACAGGTGGGAAAGCAAGACGATGATGAGCTATACACAGACGCATTTGATAGACATCCGTGGCACCCAATAAACGGATCTGGGCATTTTTTTCAAATACGAGAAAATTAACGTTTGGTTCCCAGACCACGTCTCATTGAGAAGTGGTGGCGCTAGCCAGGTTACTGTTAACCAGCAACCATAGACAGTAAAAGCAAGCAGCAAGTAGCCTTGGCTACAATTTCTGTAGTTGCTGCGTCCATTCATTGTTATTCTCTCTCCTGCTCAAACAAAAGTTGTGCGTGCTTTAAGTTGATGATAACGTGTTTACAAACTCTACTTTACATAAAATATTGTAAATAGCCTACTGTCATGCAGTTAATGGGATACTGTGCAGAGTTGGAAAGTTAGGTCAACTTGGAAACTTTTTATCAGTGTTGAGTTGCCTGTTGGTAAGGTACAGCCGTAGCTTACTCCTGCAGGAGCGCTTGCTTGGGCGCCTGTGTTGCGCAATGCACTTTGCTCCTCTCATCTATACGACGCAGTTCCCATTTCTCCAAACCATACATAATTACAAGGACAAATATTGCTACACGAGGGAAATCAGTGTGGTGTCCGATGTGAAAAAACATTTTTTTAGAATCCCGGATGTGTTGATGACATAAATTAGGAAATATTAGAGGACTTAATAAAAAAAAATATCACCATGCATTCATAACCTCGTGATTCAGTGAGAGTGATCCCAAAACATCGGAAAGTGACATTTCTGTATTACATTTTGTCAAGAGGAAATATCAATAGCAAACTGTTCCCAACTGACTATAGCGCTGTGAACCATTCCTGGCTAGGCCTGGCAAATCCGCCATCATAATAGCAATCCGCTATGGAACAAGCGTGCCTGTTGTTAAAGGGAATGTGAGATGACGCTCTGATTGGTTTATTGCATGTTACGCCCAAACCACACCCATGAACAATGTAGCTACTACAGACCACACCCATGAGTAATGTAGCTACTACAGACCACACCCATTTTAGATTTTAAGTCCATGGTGCAGCTACTTACAGACCACACCCATGAGTAATCCCTACAGACCACACCCATGAGTAATGTAGCTACAGACCACACCCATGAGTAATGTAGCTACTACAGACCACACCCATGAGTAATGTAGCTACTACAGACCACACCCATGAGTAATTGCACCACACCCATGAGTAATGTAGCTACTACAGTCCACCCCATTTTAGATTTTATACGGACGCCAGTCATTATCCCTCCGGTAAAATAGAAACAGCCCCTCCTCACACAAAGCTGATTTGCACAAAGTCAATTGCGCTTAGAGTGCAAGATAGAGTCCATACCCCCCTCCCACACACAGAACTCTCTCTCTCTCTCTCTCTCTCTCTCTCTCTCTCTCACCACTAAGAGACACGGTAGCATGCCATCAGAGCAGCCAGAAAAAAGCTTTTCTTCACAACTTTTTTTTTCTTTTTTGTAACACACACACACCTACACACACACCTACACACACACGCAGAGACATACCACTGACCTGTCTGTCACCTAATCAAATAAGCGATTTGCACAAAGTCAATAGCGCTAGAGTGCAAGATAGAGCCCAGAGTGTGTATGTCAGTGCATTTGTGTTTGTGTATATGAGTGGATGTTTGTGTGTGTGTGTGTGTGTGTGTGTGTGTTTGTTTGGTGGAGTAAGATAGAGAAGAGATGCTACTTACAGTATGTGGGAGGATAGTAGAGAGAGAGGGGGTTCAGGGGAGTGTTGATGGTTGTTTACATGCTTTTGTCTCACCAAGGTGCTTTGATGAGTTGTTTACATGCTTTGTCTGTGTGTGTGTGTGTATGTGTGTGCTTTTGATTGAGTGTGATGTGTGAGTGATGTGTGTGTGTGTGTGTGTGCGTGCATGTCTGAGTGTGTGTGTGTGTGTGTGTGTGTGTTGTGTGTGTGTGTGTGTGTGTGTGTGTGTGTGTGTGTGCTCATCTGGGAAGAAGGGACACTCGGAATCAGATCAAAGGCAAACACCTTTTATTGGCCGTCTCCATAATTCAGGAGCCATTGCAGGGGTCAGAGCATTCCCTTTGAGGCAGAGCAGGCCAGATGAATCTTTAATGCTGCCATGCCTTGGGATAATGGATCCGACTCGCCATCCACGCCCGCTGGAGTGAAAGGCTCTGGGCTCTGATGGAGATGGGGAGGGGCCCCACTGAATTAACAAGAGACGAGGGCAAGGGAGGGGAAGGGGGTAGTATCTCGAGATCTCAGCCACAAAGGTGGGAGAAAAAAAGACCAGTGTGTGTGTGTGTGTGTGTGTGTAGCTAGCGTGTGCGTATGTGTTTATTTAAAAGTAGCATTTTCCTGTCCGTGCAGATCTCTAGTTTCTTCTTTCTCTCTTTCTCTCTCTCTCTCTGTGTGTGTTTGGGGGTGGGTGGATGATTATGTTTGTGTGTGTAAGGGTATCTGAGTATGTGTACATACGTGTCCATGTCTGTTTGTTTGACTGTACCTGTGGACTGATATTTGTGTGTGTGTGTTCTCTGAATTTGTACACAGACTGCAAATGTGTGTGTGGTGTGTCTGTGTGTGTGTGTCTGATGAGGTGGTGCTGCCTGATAGATCTCTCTGCTGGTGGGTCAAGTGTGTATTGTGTGTGTGTGTGTGTTACATTACCTTATATTTATATACTAATAGCGCTTCACATGGAAGGGGGGACCTCACTAACCACCACCAATGTGTAGCACCCACATGGGTGATGCATGGCAGCTATTATGCGCCAGAGCACTGTGCGTGTGTTTGCTGAGGACACTGAGGGTATTATGAGAGCATTATTGTGTGTGTGTTTTGGTGTGGAGGTGGCTGAACAGTTGCAGCTGTATAATGGCCCCAGCGCTCAGATACCCGGTCAGTGGAGAGGAACAGTTTTGTTGTCATGGCGAATCATCAGGGACTGGAAGATTCTGTTTGTGTGTGTCTTTTCCTTGTATGTTTCTCCCCCTTGGTTTAGAAACGTACTGTAAGGAATGAATCTTACGAAACGCCAATTTATCAATAAATTGGCTGCGCCATGGAGCAAGCAGTGTTGCACTTTTATGTTTCTCTTACTCCCCCTTGATTTAGAACAGAGGTTTTCACTGTTCACTAGCCATATTTAGCAAGAAAGGTAAAACATGTGTATCTGACATTATGTTTGAATTATGATATTAATATAACATTGTTATATAATAAAATCATACATACTATCAAATGGGATAGGGATAAGTGACTAAAAGTAAGGCACTCAATTGGTCTTGTCTCTATTTTAATTGTCTGAATATACAAATAGGTCTCTGCTGAATCTAAATAAAATGGGATGTCTTGCTCCATTTTTCCTCACAATGGATGCTTTTTATAGTTACATGACTACATCATCGCTACGTGTTTACAAACAGTGGCTGGCTATCAGCCATAATAGAGCTGCAATACAATAAGCCACAGATCACAGAGGTCTAAATGACAAAAAGCTAATTCCCAGGGCAGCTATGTGTTTGGACAGAAATATTAGAGCAATTGGAAAGCAACAACAGCAAGGTAGGAGGGCAAAAGGTTTCAGCATGAGGCCAATAATTCGATGAAATGGTGACCTACTCACCTGTTTCAACAAACCTGATAATCTTCATAGAAGCTACTACACACGCACACCGCACTCAACACTCAACACACAAACACACACACACACACACACACACACAATCAACCCCCCACACACACACACAGACACTCTCAACACCTATACCCACACACACACACATGCACCCACTGTAAGAATAAGATCCACCTCATCTGGATGACCAGACAGCTTTGTGGGGGGCCCAGGTGAGTCTAACAATAACAAGGTGGTTTTCTGTGTGTATCTTTAACATTGCAGACAGCTGTGTCTGTGCTCGCCTCCAGGGCTGGCTGGAGATTGCTAATCACTGAGGAAGCTCGCTGTTAACGGCACAGGCTTCTGGCTCAGCACGCCACCAGGGGTCAACAAGCCGCTTCTGCCAAGAGTCTTTAATTCAACACACGAGTTAGCCCAAAGGACCCCTTAAACTCGGCAGGGGGGGCATCAAGAGTTGGGGAAAAAGAAAGAGAGAAATAGAGAAGGTGAGGAGGGCTGGATGATAGGTGGGCCGGAAGGAAGCAGGAGAAAAAAATGTCATCTACACTCCAAGAAGGTCACTTTAAAAAATGACCCAGCCCAGAGCCCAACTCTGTGTGCAGCAGGGGAAGAGGAGATCAGAATGGCACAAGAGAAGAGAAGAGAGAGAGAGCGAGAGAGAGGAAAACAATATGGTGCCTCTGACATGCAAGGATGTGACATGAAAATGGACCCTCCTCTGTTAACAGTAGGGGTGTGTGGTGTAGGCAGACAGCAGGGTGGGGAGATAAGAGGAAGTGGAGGCGGAGGTCTGGGGCTGCCGCAGTGAGTGCAGCGAGAGAAACGTGTCCAGGCTTTGCATATGTGGTGTGGGCTAGAGAAGCGGCCATGCAGCCCAGCGGGCGGTTGGGTGGTGGGTGGGTAAATTGTTTGAGAGAGCGAGCGAGCGAGAGAGAGGTTTACATGAGGTGACTCCTACCCCTCACCAGCTCTGGGCTGTCGGAGCACTCTACAGCTCAGCTCAGCTCTGCCTGCACCCAATGTGCCATGCCAACCACAGCTCTACCTGCACCCATGCGCCATGCCAACCACAGCTCTGCCTGCACCCATGCGCCATGCCAACCACAGCTCTGCCTGCACCCATGCGCCATGCCAACCACAGCTCTGCCTGCACCCATGCGCCATGCCAACCACATATGCAGCGCTGTTGCTGTGCATGTTTTAGGGAGTTTCTTTACTTTTCTTTCTTGGTATTGATGGAGGGATGGATGTAATTCCGTGGGCTAAAAGTGTTCCCTGCGAGATGCCAGCACACACTTGCACATGTTCCAGCTGCCATTTGTACCAGTGGAAAGTGGGTCAGCGGGAGCCGAGCACTCAGATGGCACGCTGTGCGCTCGGACCCAAATGAGGTGTAAAATGCCAATGAATGAGCTTGAGAGAGAAAGGGTGAGAGAGAGAGGGTGGGTGGAGGGAGTAGAGAAGGACAATGGAAGAAAGAGTAAGAAAGAGGTAGAGAGAACATAATGAGTTACTGAGAACTGGATAGAGGGAGTGAAATAAATAAATAGAGACAAAGGAAAAGAGAGAGAGGGAGAGGGGAAATGAGAGAGTGAGGACATAAGAGAGGGAGAAGAGAGAGACGGTTGGAGAGTTACAAAGAGAGAGAGTCAAAGAGGAGAGAGAAGAGACAGTAAAAACTAAGAGAGAAATAGCGAACGAGAGAGATGAGAGAAATATAGAGAGAGATACGAGATAAATAGAGAGAGAGAGAGAGCGTGCGGGAGAGTCACCAGAAGCTTCCCCTCCCCTGCATGGCGCCCCAGCAGGGCCTCAGCAGCCCTTCTTAATCTGGCCCTTTCATCCCGTCTCCCGAGCAGAGGGGGCCATCTGTGTGCCCGTGCCCAGAATCCACTTCCCCCCGGGCCGGACACACTCATCGGACTGTAAAAATCGCAGCGCTTCCAGTGTAAATAGGCCTCGCAAACTGCCTTCACCGGCTTTTATTTCTGAGGGCTCGCGAGCAGAGGGGTGGTGGTGGTGGTGGTTCAGAAGTCTTTGAAAGTTGGGAACCAGGCGAGTGTGTGATGTAGCAAGTTGAAACATTACAAAGACAGCTAGGGGAAGGAAGCAGCTGCTAGGTGACCTGTTCATAAAGCAAACTTTTGACCCCTTTCCTGCTCAGGGGTACAGTTTTTTTGTGTGTGTGCATGTGTGTGTGTGTGTGTGTGTGTGTGTGTGTGTGTGTGTGTGTGTGTGTGTGTTTTGTGATGGATTGTACAAAACAACATTGTTCAGAGAGATGGACAGCCAAAGCTGTTTCAGGTAAACTTGTTCCATCACGCCAGGACTGCAATGTAATCAACACACCATATAGCCCAGAGTGCTGCCCTGGTGGCTATTAAACATCTCTAGCCAAAGCACAATACGCTGACTGCTTCAAACTACCCAACACACCATCTATTACTGCACCTTTTTCTCATAAACCTTCCATTGGCTAGAAGCTATCCACTATTACTCATACTCCACTTTGGAAGCACACAGCCTGCCCCGCAGGGCCCAACAGCTGGGACACATCCAAGCCTCTTGTTCGGCAGGTAGACACTTCTTCATCTCCACTATGTTTACCAGTTTGCCTGCAGGTGGGCTGCTGAATGGCCTTAAAGGTCCACAGCTAAGGCCTCTCTTTGGCAGGGCTGCTAGCCAGCAGGCTTAGCACAAAAGAAAAGGCAGATGCAGACTTCTTTGCTGTGTTTTTTTTTAGTCACTTTGGGTGGCTGGGCCTTGACGCAGTACAGCTGGAATGTTTCGGCAGTCAGTTTGTCTTTGTTTTAGAATTGTGACAGCAGATGCTAAAGAACAGTCCCAAAGAACTGTACAGCAACAGCTGCAGTGATTTCTTTGGCCATTTACATCTACAGTAAGTCTAGTCCAAGAGGCTATGTTGGATCTTTTTTTTATTGGGATTAGAGTCTGGAAATGACAAATAAGACCGTTTCTCAGACTGATTTTCAAGTACCCCTTTCATACCGGGGCTTCCCCCCTGGTTGATTTTCTGTCTGAAATGGTAAACCCGGGTTGTCTGACCCTCCTTGGCATGGGTCTTACCAGGCTCAACTTTAGTGTGAATGGTACAATTTTGGAGGCTAACAATATTGCAGTTGTTTTGCTGTTGTATTGCTAATTGTTGCTCTTTCCCCAGAGCAACAATTAGTAGGTCCTAGATCCTATCCATTGCCACAACCTGGCAACCACCTTTGTTGACTAGCTTGGTTTGAATAGAAAAAGATGTGGATCAAATAACCCTGGACATGAGTCAAATAAACATAGTCCAACCCTGGTCATCTATCTATTAATTCCAATAATGTCTGTCTGTTTGTGTGTGTTCTTTGCATATCTCTCACACTGTTTGACCAACTGACTTTACACTTGACATAAATCTTGCTAAGGGCACAAGTGAGTGCAGAGTTGAGTTTGACATTGAATAAGAAATGCAAACAATAGCATTAAGGCGAGGATCACATCAGCCAGCGGCAAGCGGCAGCGGCAAACGTAATGCAGCGCTCAGACCATAATAAGTTTGAGTCAAATGAATACGTTCGCGTTGCGCTTTGAAAGTTGAACCAAGTTCAACGCTCAGCTTGTTCAACGCTAGCGTTATGCCAGCGATGAAACCTGCCGCTTGCCACTGGCTAATGTGATCGAAAGATAACGTTAGGAGACACGTGTCTGACCTCAATAATGTAGAGAGAACGCCTCATGATGTGGTTTGCTTACATTAAAACATTCAGTGGAAACATTCAGTGGATCTGACCTCAACAGCATGCCAACCGACACCGGAACACGGATATCTTTTTAAAAGAGAAGACACAGCTGCACACTATGCTATGGTGGCTGGTTTTAAAATGTAGACTTGGCTGCACTGTTCAAGATCAAGGTCTGATTCCAGGAGGAGGGTTGGTCTTCTGCTTCCTTTTCAAATGAGCCTGGAGAAAGGCAGGAAGGCAAGCTGTAGGCAGTCTATTTCCCCACAAAAAGCCTGCCATTCGGCTCACTCTTGCAGGAGTGGTCTCACACGGCTCTGCCAGAAAGGCTCGCAAGGAGCTCATTATGATGTGACATATCGGCCCGGCCTGATTTGCTGTGACGAATCAGAGGGAGAAATAAGTCGGCGGAGGAGAAATGCATTCCGCCACGCCGCCCCTACCTTCTTTCTACTCTCGTTTCCTGGCACAATGAAATATGAACTGCCCCTGTGCTGTGTCCCTTTAAATTGCATATTCTGCACACGGACTGGAGGAAGAAAAAGAACAAAGGAAATGTGTCATTACCTCCACTTAATCTGGACCAATTTGTCACTACTCACTACTTTTTTTCTCTGGATACAGGCCTGTATATAAAACTAGATATACCGCAGAGCGGTACAAAATATGACCGCCGCCCAGTCCAGCACATTTTTTCCACAAAAATAAATCACGCTGAAAGGCCTATATGATTCTAACTGTCTCACATAAATTGCATTATCCACACTCAATTCTCACTGGTATCTGCTAGACAACAGGTACCAAAACATGATTAGTTCATAGATTTCACATGTAAAATTCATTTTATACAACCCCACCCCCATCTTGCCTATTCATAATTCTAAGAAATTCTTGAATTGTGTGCATGTGTGCGTGCACACGTTTATGTCTATGTGTGTGGGTGTGTGTGTGCGTGCTTGTGTGTTTGTCTGCGTATGTGTGTTTGTGCATATCTACTGTGTGAGTATGTGTCATACGTATGATTACTGTGAATGTATGTGTGTGTGTGTGTATCTGTTTATTTATCTACAGTTATCTACATTTATCTACTATATGTCTACTGTGTGAGTATGTGTCCTACTTATGATTACTGTGAATGTATGTGTGTGCGTGTGTATCTGTTTATGCACATGTGTGCACATGGAATGGGTTAACATGACCCCTGGAGGCAAACATCCAGAAAAAATTGGTCATCCTAGGCCCTACGGTTCTCAAGATATTCACAGAAAACTGTGTCTGCCCCCACCCCTCCTCCAGCGGGGGGCTACAGATCAAAAACAAAAACGATGGTTCCATGCTATCCATGTGGGGTTACATGCCCACCAAGTTTCGTGTTCCCGGGGTGCAGTCCAGCTGGGGGTAAGGCCCCATGAGCTTCACAGATGCAAATAATGAAAAATTTCGTGCAGTTTTGACAATGGTTCCATTTTTTGCTATCCATGTAAGTGGGGGATTACATGCCCACCAAGTTTCCCTCGGTGGTTCCCGGTCTTTCAGTGTCCCCCATGAACCACAGATACCTCATTGTGTTTACATGGCTTATACATGAAAAAAATGAAAAAAAAAAATCTGACTAAACCTATATGATCCCAGGGGTTACATGCCCACAAGTGGGTGGTCATAATAAAAATAAAATTGTCAGCAGCTAGCAAATATATATATATATATATATATATATATATATATAGTATGTGTGAACATTATGGCATTATATGCTGAACAAGCAAAAGATATAGCAAGGACCGATTTCTGGAGAGCTCATCCATGTGGTATATCATCTCACTGAAGTACTGACAGGGCTAGCCCAGGAGGCCAAACACTGCAGCGCTACTTTCATAGAGTCGTTGTGTTTAATACTAATTCTGCGGCCCAGCGCTCTAGAGAGCCATGGCTGTTGTGTGTGGAGAAGTTTCAGAAGAAGAGACTGTCGGATTCCCAGTTGCATACTGCAGAGGCTGCATGCTCTATCTGAACCTCCTCCCCCCTCCCCAACGCCGTTGTCTCACTCATTGTGCACTCAGTCTTTAAAGGCTTCACATCCAGTCAACCTAAACTGCTAGCATTAAACAGAGGGACTGCTAAAGCGCAATTTGCATAACAGATGTGAGAAACCGTGCAATCGTGTGTGCATCCGCCTCCCCCAGAAATGTAGCATCATCACCACACACAGATACACACACACACACACACACACACACACACACACACACACACACACACACACACACACACACACAGACACACACACACACACACACACACACACACACGCACACACACACACACAAACACACACAGACACACACACACACACACACACACACACACACACACACACACACACACACACACAAACACGCACAGACACACAGATCCTTATATTTTCCGCATAAAGTCACTCATTATCTAGGGGTTTGTGGTGGGCGCCTCATTACAATAGTTGGTGGATTATGTGGACACGGTGGGCGTGTGGTTTTGTATGCCAGCTGTGGCACTGCTGGTGCGGCTCTAGGTCTCTGTGGCCCACCTCGCCTCCACATGTGAACCCCCAACCCCCCACATTAGGACACCTACAGAAGTGCTGGCGATTTTTTGTCTTGTGTGTCGTGTTATTTTGTACACTTGTTTGTCATGTCTTCATGGGTGTCACGGGTACGTTGGCAACTACGCCACTACGCCCGGCATCATTTGTCTTGTTTGTCAATGTCTTGTATGTGGAGTGCTTTGTGTTGCACTCTGTGCATGAAAAATGTGCTATAGAAATATAATATTTCCTTACTTATTTCCTTACTTACTTCCTTCCTTCCTTCCAGAGGAGCCCACAGCTCCATCCTTAAGGTGTTAAAGAATGAATTATTTCCCTGGCTCCTTCTAGAATTCTATGCAGAAGTAGTTTCAGTGTCCTTTATACAGTCTATGGGAAAAATCCCGGAGGGTAATTGTCACATCCTAGTGCGGATCTCTCTCAACAGGTTATGGTGGTGTGGGAGGGAGTGGAGGTAACTAGGTGATAGGTCCACAGATAAACACTTTCTGCTGGGCTCTGGCTGTTCAGCGCTCCCCTGGCTCATTCTGATTCCTAATGCCTGCAGATCAGGACATGAAAGGCTACTGGATTAGTCAGTCCAAGCCTCTGACTCTCTCCTCACATGTGCGGCTATTTTGACCATAAACAAACAATTGGATTTGGACAGCAGCATGCCGTCTGTGTTATTTAAGGGGAATTTACAGGACAATACATTTCCTGTCTGTAATGGCGTATCAAGTGCAAATTGATTGCTGGAAGAAGGGGAACACTGTGGGTTTTTAAGCAATGCATACTGAGGGAGATCCAGTGCCTCCCTTCACTCTGTCTCTATCAAGCTATCAGTTAAGATCAAATGAATCCATATGGCTGTGCTGGCTCCCAAGAGTCTTCCTCAAGCTTTGAAAGGCCCATTATTCCTCCTCTTTTCAAACTCAACACTGCTGGGAATTGCCGTTGTATTGAATAAGTAGATATAGAGATTTAAATTGTCTGTGTTGATTGACTCTCTCTCTCCCCCCTCCCCTTTCTCTCTATCTTTTGCACACATACAAATACACACACACACATACACACACACTCAGATTCACACTCCCATGCAACTGCACACTCACTGTAGCTTGCACATTCTTTTTCAGCTGCAGCCACTTGAAGCACTCTGAGATTCTTGTCAGTATTAATCTGAAATGCATCAACTCTTGCCCCCTCTTGCTGCTCGCTGCCCATCCAGTGATTGGCGACTATTCGCTTCTATCTCGGCAGCAATTCAGTTTCATGAACTCTGAGTGGATGGAAACAGACAGAGACTCGCAATGAGAAAACTGTCAAAGGCAACACACGCTCTCTACAAACAATTGTCTGCGAAGCAACTCGATATAAATGGCAAGACCGAACTGGTGACAAAGAAATGGGATTACTACCCCTCTGCTCAAATGTCTCTGAATGTCGTGCCGGTGTGGGTGTAGGGACATTTCTTTTCCATGGTTCTGCTTTCAACCAGCAGAGGGCAATGAAGCGCTGTGATTCTCCTCCCAAGCAGCAGGGGGAAACGGCAAAGAACCCAAAGAACCTAATCAACGCAGCGTGTGTGTGAACGTGCCTGTCCTTTGCCTAGCTCAGCCACTGCAGTGAGAGACTCTGCAACAGGGAACAAGCAATTATTTGGTTATTACCGTTGGTTTGGTCCGCCTTGATTAAACAAATGGGCGACGAGATGGCAGTAAGAGACCTCTCATGTCTCTGAGGCGGCCGTGATCAAAAAACACGAGGCGTGTGCGGCCAGTAACGCTAAGGTGGCTGTGGAGAGCCGCAATCCCCAGCGGGATTATCTTGCTCCTGGGCCTCTTAATTTGGCTTCCACTGAAGTCTGTTAACCAAAACCACCCCCTCCACACACACACACACACACACACACTTCTGGTTCTCATCTTTCCTTGTCTTTACACGGCCTTTCGAGCTTCGCATATGCGCGTACGCCTCGTAACAAGGGACTACTTACAAACTATTACACGCTCAGGGGCTGATGCCTAGCACCCAGGGAGTACCCCATCTGGTGCTGATGAAGCCTCATCCTCCTCCTCCTCCTCCACCTTTTCTTCCTTCTCCTCCTACATCACTGCTGCCGCCGCTTTCGAAGAAGGCTGCGCCGCAGCGGCTAACACCTCACGACGACTGCCGCAGTGGGGCTTGAACAGCAGGATGGTCACTTTCCACGGCAGGCTAACTTGTTGCGACAGGTGCCAATGTTGATCATATCAGCGCGGCGGCATGCGTAGCGCCGCTGTGAGCTAACATGCCAAATTCCACCTCGTCGGTTTCTGGACCCTCCAGGGCCTCCCAGACAAGCTGACAAGCTGAAGTGTGACCTAGTGTTGACAGGTTAAAAGGAATGCTTTCAGTAATAGTGTCATCATCTGGCTCTGGCACAGACACTCTTGCTCTCGTTCTCCACATCTATTGTGATTGGCGACGGTAGAGAAATGATTCAAACATAATCATTGATTGTGCCACGGGAGTAGAGCTTGATGTGCTGATTCAGAAATTAACCGTTAGAGTTCTCCTGGAGTGCCACAGAGGATGCTTCTTGCACTACGTTTCATTTTGAATAAGTATCTAATTGAACTGGCCAAACACTACTTAAAGCTGCAGTTGGCAATTCTGACAGATTGAGGGGACTTAGCCAAAATGTTGAATGTTTACAACTCTCATGCCTCCACTACCACCGAGCACCTTCTTTTTGTGGGTGTTTGTGCTCGTCAGTGTGCACCAGACTGTGATTGACAGTCAGATCTCACACAGCCCTGCTCTGATTGGACCAGAAGAACCGGGAGCTGTGGATTTTTGCAAAACAAATAACAGGCTCTAGGTGGAGGTAGAAGTGCAGGTTTTTTTCTGAAACCGGCTGATTTATGTTGTTCTGTCGGAGCATAGTGTCAGTTTCAGTGAATATGATAAAAAAAATCTTAACAACTTGCAAGATTTTCTTGATCATATTCACTGAAACCGACACTATGGGGAAGGGGTAAAACAGAGAAATGAGATTGGCCCTTAATCTTTAATCAGATGAACTCAAGTTCAGTCATAGGAAAAAGAAAAGACTTACTGTAAGTAGGAAGCAGTGTTGTGCGTGAACGAGTTCAAAAGAACGCGTTCATTGAACACGCTCATTTTTTCGTGAACGTTGAACTGAACGCAACACATTTTTTAATAAAGAACTTGAACGTGAATTAGTTCACATTATGTGTCATGAACGGCAGACCTCATTGTAAATGAACGTTGGATTTGTTTTCCATTGAAAACTGAGTGACATCTGTTTTCTCTTTTGAAACGCAACGAGAGAAAGTTCCTCCCTCCTGTATTCTCGCTGGTGCCGCTTAAATCATGTATCACCAGACAGAAATGGTTTTGACATTGTGTGCGCAATGCATTGCGGGCAACGTAGTGTCCGGCTGAGAATAGTTGAATAGCATACTGGCTTCCGCACAACGTTACCCGTGATGAATTGCAGCAGAGCGGGGTAGGCATTAGAGTGCGGATCGGGCCGCAAATTTCTGTCCAAACCCGGCCCGCGTCCGACAGAGTTGCGTCCGAACTCGACCCGAACCCGACAGGCATTTTCATTTTTATGTCCGAACCCGACCCGAGCCCGACGCAGATGATGCCTCAGTTATTCCCATGCTAGTGATTAAACGTTCACGTTTGTGGATAGCCTGTCTTTTTAGCCCATTAAACGGAACACACAACAAATTGTCTACAGAATCAGATGAGCGTGCACGCACGCAGGTCACACACAGCGCACATTAACACAAGAGGCCCAAGCAAGCATAGCCTATTGAAATAGAATTCTTGTCTTACCATTGACGAAAAGTCTTAAAAATGAACTGCAACAGTCGTGGAAACAGTGCCTCTGTCACTGATCCATATGCAGCATCGACGTTAATTGGGGCAACTCGAGGAAATCCTCATCCAGTTGAACGAGACGACCTTATAGCCTACCGGTAGCCTATGTCTTTACCACAGTATGCAACGCAAATAATCTTAAAATCTCCTGATAGGCTAACAACTTTTTTTAACGTCACCCAAGAGTGTGCTTATGTGCATATGTGCGAAATGTGCATAACCAATTGTTTATGTAATCGTGACAACGCGTGTGCATTTCAGGTGGCATGCCTAAAATGCATTGTCACGATAAACAAATTATTTTTTACATTTTACTTTATTCTCAAAAAACAAACGTTTGCATCATGTAAAGCAGACCTGTTGGTTACCCAACATAATAAGGAATTTAAATGTAAAGCTTCCAATGCATATCGCCCCCATGTGTCCGAACCCGAACCGAACCGACTACAATTTCTAAATATTTGTCCGAACCCGACCCGACCCGTCGGGTCCCGTCGGGCTCGGGTCGGGTAGCCACACTCTAGTAGGCATAGCAACGCCGCGTAGCAGGCAACGACGAGAGCGCGGAGGGCTGGATTTCATTGCACTAAGTATAGAACTGGTCTACCTTGTCTGTAGGCTACTGCTGCAAGTTTCATCACCTGGTAAGAAACCCACAATTGCAGTGTCATGAGCAAATGTCTACAATGAGCAGCTTCAAAGAACGTATAGTGATTTCTAGCTCGTAGTGTGAAAAAAGTATTTATTTGAATATCTCACGAAAAAAGTCAAATGAACTGAACTTTGAACTAGTTCAGAATTAAAATTGGGAACTTTGAACGTGAACTGTTCACTTTGAGCATGTATGAACTGAACTTGAACTAGTTCAGAAAAGCTGTGAACTGGCACAACACTGGTAGGAAGTGGAAATATTGGAGATTGATGACTGTCCCCACATTCATTAATAGACTTCAACTTTTGATCAACATCCTAATTGTGCATAAACTGTGTACTTGTGTTTAGTTTGTATGGCAGAGTAACATATTTAACAGCTATTATTATTCAACCACTTCACATGGATACCACAATCAGAAGGTAAAGGTTGAAAAGAGATAGTGAACACGTTGTTTTAAATTGAAAACATAAGTGTCTGGTAATAATGACTATAACTAAAGTCCTTTTAGGCAAGTCCCTCCACTCGGCGGCCGTATGGCAACGCTTTTTGGGCACTCATCGGGCATCCATCTCGGCAGAAATGCGCGTGCGCAAGGCTTCACGACACCAATCTTGCTCCAGCGGCGAGATCACAACACATGATTGGCACGATGTCTTCACAATACACCATATGATTGGCTCAATGTATTCACATCACACCACATGATTACAAACTAGCCCCATGCATTTCTATGGAGGATTTTTTGAGTGCTGTGTCTCCTCATTAGAAAGTCTCTGCTATAACCCAATGAAAGCTGTCTTCTATTTTGCGCTAATGGTATAGTGGTAATGCCCCACGCTGGACAAATTCAGAAAACCCTGACTCAAGACAGCAGTATGATGCGCTTTCCATGGCGAAAAGTGAAAGTGAAAATCAGAAATGTACCCAGAGTGTCATGGAAACTAACCACAAATGTTACCTGTATATCTGGGGAGACCCTTTTTATTTATTAATTTGTGTTGATGAATAATTAACATTACACAAACCTAGAGGCTATCTGACTATGTGGTCATATTGAAACACATACAGTAAAATGAGGCTGATGGGAGTTAAGCATGTAGTATGTATCCTCATCCCAGCATCCCGATTGTCATTGTGTTCTGGATCTCACCTTGGTTTCTCTCGACCTCCTCAACCCCAGACAGGATCTGGAAGGTGGAATACTCATTAAGTCTCACTGATGAGGAAGAAAATGCCGAAATTCTACTGCTTTGCATTTCACAGGAGTGTTTGATGTTTTCATTTTGCACCCCCCCCCCCTTCATGCCCCATCACCAATCCCCCCCCCCCCATTCCCCCCATCCCTCCATCCCTCCATGTTTATTGAGATCCGGGAGCGGGGAGTCACATGAAGGCTTAAAGACAGGTTCTGCATGGGACAGATAGCAACCAAGAATTAGTGGCCATTTCACGGATCCCCCCACCCGCTTTGGTGTCCCAGCAGAGTGATAGCTGGGAGTGATGGTGTTGGTGGTGGATGTGGGAGGTGGAGGTGGGATGTCTCCAGGAGAGAATGAGGAGGCCAGGAGGCAGATGGTGGTTTTGGGGGATGTAGAGTAATTGCCCCCCTCTGAGGTGCAGGTGTGCAAATTACTAAATACACCGTTTTTACGCCCATTTCATCAAACTCATTCATTGCCGTGCATTTGTGAGTTTCCATTGCAGGGCCAATTTCTGAGGTCATTGCCTAATGTGCTGCTAGCACAGAATGATGTCTGTCTGATGTTACGCCAGTATGGTGGAAACTGGTTAAGATGTGCCCTTTTTGTTCACTGCTGGTGATAGAATTCACGCTGAGATCAAATTAAAAAGTAGGACACAAACTAGACTGTATGTTGTTCTGTGAGGAAATATATTTGTTGAAAATTCCTCAGACAAAGCTTCCAATCTCCTCTCCCACTAATTATTAATGGCCTGCTGTTTGTCTAGATCCTGCCCTGACATTAGAAATAACTCATCGGCTAAAACTGTTTTTGCTTCAAATTCAACTCTGTATCTACCGCCATTTTTTCATTTACTGACTCAGAATAAAAGCCTAATGTCAAATTCTGAAGCTTCTCTACAGAGAGAGCATCTTATATGCCTAATCAGTCCTTGTAAAACATTGATTTAATTGAGTCTAATTCACTGCCAGGGCATGATAAATTAGCCAGAGACGTAGCCGGCACATTTGAGTCAAGGGCCCAGCAGGCCTCTACCTCTCCACACACACAGGGAGGACCGGCCAGTCCATGTGCAACCTGCCGAGGCTTCCATCACTGTGTTCTCTGAATCATTACCCAGCCAAAACCCCCTGCTCTTGAATGCCTGCACTTTGATGTATTGCCTTTATAAAGGAAGATGTCAAAGCTGCTGGGGTATGAGGGATTGCAGGGCGATTGGGATAGCGTCCGGAGCTGTGCCAACGAAAAACGCCACCTGACACCGAAACCCAGACCAGGAGGTAGAAGCCCCCACAGGGTGGAAAGTGGGAGGTGTGTGTGTGTGTGTGTGTGTGTATGTGTGTGGTCTGCCAGGATGAGTGTAGCTGACCAAAAGTCTAGAGAAATAAGCGTGTCTGACAGCCATAACAGGCTGAAAACTGGCCGAGGCGAGGAGAGGCGACAAACCTGTGGCCTCCCGAGTCTAGTGAAGCTCTTCCTGGCTACACTGTCAGGCACAGGTCAGCTTCCCCCTGGCCAGGCCAGCACCAAGAGGTGAGCTGGGAAGAAAGAGAAGAGGGACTCTGGGAGAAGAGAGGAGAAAAACAACATGGAAAAGGATAGAAGTGAAGAAGGAGAGGCCGAGGGATTAAAAAAAACTGTCTGATGAATGGTGAAAGAGAAGTTTGGATTTGTGGAGCTGTTTTTGTGCCGGAGGAAACGTGTCTAATTTGGAGAGAAGAGGTGAGGGCCTCTGGTCCTGATTGCTGTCCAACATCCGCGCTCCTTTCACACTCTATCCTAGTGAGTACAGACTGAACAAGACAATCCCTCCTGTGACTGGGACCCACCCTTGGGGTGAATGCAATCATTTACAGTATACGGCTCCTCAAAAGGCTGAGGAAAGTTCCATCGAATTGAATGGGCCATCCAAGGGTTCAGATGTCCGATATTCTTTATAACGATCGCTGAATAAAAGAAAATACTGACTTGTGCGATTGGCTAATTCCACAACTAGTCTCTCCACCCATCATAACAGAAAATCCATGTAAAGTAAATCCATGTAAGTAAAATGTTGTTATACAACAGCTGAAATTTGTTACAACACCTGTGTATCGGGAAGCAGGATCTTATTTTAACTGTTCAGATCTATTTCCCCAAATTGAGTGACATACTATATATTCTCCTTAAGTCTGGGCTTGTTAAATCATGGATTCTCTGCAATTGGATGCACCACATACTCACCTCATGTTGATGTGATGAGTTATTTGACATAGACTGCCCACAAAGTTTTGTTGTGGTGTGGATATCTGTCTGTCTGTCTGTGTGTGTGTGTGTGTGTGTGTGTGTGTGTGTGTGTGTGTGTGTGGCTGTGGCTGTCTATAAATCTGATGAGGGGCATCTCCAATGTCCTCTGAAGACCGACCGCAAGTAGCTTTCATCTCTCGCTGTCACAAACAAATGGTCAACTTTCTGAGCATTTCAACTCAAACTGCTCATGCCAGAAGAAGCTCCATTGGACCAAGTGCTTGTCTCATTAACTGAATGGCCTTATTAGACATCTTGTCACCAAGCGAAGATGAATGAACATATTGTATGATGGTGAGATAGTGCTAAGGAAAACCACAACCCACACACACACACAAAAAAAGCCCCACACATACCAGTATCTCCTTGAGCAGGGGACGCAATCTAAGCTGTCACTCCAGTGCGGATACGTCTGGAGAGCTGGGCGCAAAGGCTCGTGCAGACAGGCCGCACGCAGAGCGCAGCTCAGCTGTGAAATTGGAAGGGCAAGCTGACCCATCCACAACCACTGCCGACGACATCTCCTCTCCCCTCCTCTCCTCTCATCTCCTTGTGCACGGGTGGAGAAGCTCTGCTAACGTCAGTCATGTGCTCACGCTCTGAGGACACCCAGCCACACAAACACATGCTGACATACACACACACACACACACACACACACATGCAGGCAAACACACACAAAGAGACACACACACACACACACACACACACACATCACATTCCTCTTCCCACCACTTGAAAACCTGTTGTTGCCTCAGACACACTCTTGGTTTCTCATTTTCACCATGTCAGCACTGGGCTGTGCAAGATGAAAGACTGTGACCATTGGGTTGTCCTTCTTCAGCTTGTCCTGAGAGCGCACACACACACACACACACACACACACACACACAAACACATACGCACGCACGCACACACACACACACACACACACACACACACACACACACACACACACACACACACACGCGACACACACACGGCTCCCCAAAGAAGTCACACCTACTGTAAGCAGCCATCCTGTTCCTGTCCAAATAAGTAAATTGTAATAAGCATGTTGTTATTTAATTTCACCACATCATTTGTCCACTGCTGCTAGGTCATTAACAGGGGTTGTGTTTACAAAGATGAACCGTGGACAAAAAAGCAATCATAGTCAGTGCATCAGAGCCTAAGCAGGAACATCCTCACCTCTTTATTCAGCTTGGTGTACATTGTGTACATACAACATGTTCATTAGTTTTTATAATGCTGTCTAGGTTTTGTCTTTATCTTAGCTTAAGACAAATATTCTCTTCTTATTTGAAACATTGAACAAAAATCATGATAGACTGCTGAAAAGCATCACTGTCCAAATCTATTAAAAACAGTGCAACCAACCTCTTCTCATGCATTAACATTTACCTGAGAGTTTTGCTTACCCAAGATAAACCGCCTTAAGCCTTCCATAATGGTCAAAGGAAGGGAGGAATATATGTGGCTATCTGTTCAAGCCCAATAGGATAGAAGCAGCCCCCAGGAAACCGTGCCAGAAGACCAGAAACATGATTAATAAGGAATCTGAGCGGCCCAGAGATATGGGGACAGGAAATTAAAATACATTAAAGCCAGGGGAGCGCCGGGCTGATCAGGACTTAATTAAGGACTCAGAGGAGCAGAGGGCACGATTCGGGCCCGTAGATTTACTATTATACGTTCAGCAGTGATGAACAATGGACAGCAGCAGACTGAACTCAGACGCGTTGCTGTTACACAATGACCCCAGTCATGAGCGTCCACTTCTTGTTGCCCAGTAATTAGGCCTGTTCTTATGTTGACACCCAGACAGCTATTTGACTGCTCATTTAATCTCTTGCAGGCTTGCAGAACATTTCGGAGAATGTAATATTTACTTACTGTTTCCTCTGTCTCTTAGCCAACTGTCATTTGCCACCTACGATCATGTCAGTGCTTAAAATGAAACAGAGAGCATTCGACTTCTCTTTACACAAGTAAGCTTTTAAAGGATGAGTAAACCATGTATTTTGCCAGAACCTACACAAATCCCTAATAAAAAAAGAATTTTTAAAATGTGTTAAAAACTATCTAAACACCAGCTTTACTTTTTGTTTCAAAGATATGACTCCACTGGGAACTCTGTATAATACTATTATACCTTAGCAACAGAAGTACCAACCATATGACAACATATGGATGAAAGAAATCCTTAGAGTAAACAGGATTTATGTAAAAATGTTGGATGTAAAATAGGATTAAACTTGACAATAACGGCTTTGCTAAAAGATTATCCTACATCCTGTCATTCTATGTAGTATCAGTGTAATGTTCTATGTGTACAGCCAGGCAGTGGTTGCTGTTAAGGTACAGGGTTATGGAGTCTTGTATTCTATTCATTTTGAATAAATATATCTATCTATCGGAAATCTATTCATGTTGTTTTGTTCATGTTGAGTTTTAAAAGTAGAGAAGGTCAGTTAAGTCAAATAATCCACAAGACACTATTGCAAAAAAAGTGACCACATAAGGTCTTCACTTCGATTTACAGATTTACTTTAGATATCCCCATAAATTACATGCACTTTTTGGCAAGCAGTTAATGCCCTTGTTTGGGTCAAATCCTTTTCTTTGCATAATTTAAAATGTGATCATGACTGCATGTAGAGTAACATTCTCCCCTCATATACAGAATTTATCCTCGGCGATAACTCAAGCAAGAAAAACGTGCAGTATTAAATAAGGGAGGGGGTGGGGGTAAAAGCGCCCTTGTCTCCTCGTGCTGTAGCTGCCGGGTCAGAGCGAGAGAGTTCTCTGGGGACGCTGTGAGGGGGATGGCCTTCTCCCGTTATTCATCTAGCCTGACACGTTTATTTACAGCTATTTTAACGCAACAGTGTCAGGTTGATTCTTGTGCGTAGCCTATTTCCACGACCTGTGCACGGTCCGCATGCACAGACACCTCCGTTTTTGCCATTAGACTGTTAACCCGAATGTCTTTGGCAGTTTGATGCCGCCAAATATTTCCCTAATGGAATGTGTTGTATGCTTGAATTGAAATGGCTTGAAAATGCATAGACATAATATGCACTTCCCAAAGGACAGCCAATGAAACAAACAGAAATTAATCAGAAATATAAACATCTCAGTTATGAACTTTAACGAATAATATTAAAATAGTCTCAAATCTGATGGCTTGTTGTGGTCAGATTCACAGCTGGTCCACTTTGGTTTGTCAACACCAACACAAGACTGACTTCAAGTTCAGTTTATAGATGATCACAAAAAACCCGAGGGCAGTTAAAACCCAAATGCCAACACTATTAATCTGAATGATTTCCCTAGCAAATAAAAAAAACTGAATCATCAGTGAAATGGTTGATTCAAATATTGCTGTCAGGGATTGTGCACTCCATGGCTTACAGACAGCCATACCCTCATGTTTACCACTGGTAACATTAAATCTTTATTGCTCAGCCTAATGTTTATTTCTTCACAATTGTGGGTCATCATAATTTGGCTGCAGCCTGTTCAATCCATCATCTCTACCTCCTGAACACTCATTCTCTCCCCTCTTTCATCATGTCTCTTCATCCCTCCCTCTCTCTCTCCATGTCTCTTTCCTTTTCCTCTCTCTCCCTGTCTCTCTCTCGCTCACTTTCAGACTCTCTCTTTCCCTCCTCTCTACCCAGCACACTCTCAGCACCAGCCTGTTATTTCCATCCGAGCCTCCTACTGCTTGCGGGGTCTTGGTTGATAAATGGAGCTAATTGTTTTAGTGCCAGCTAGGCCTGGTGCTAGTGGCCTAATCAGCCTGAGTAGGGAGGCCTCTGGGAGCCCATTACCCTTCCCATTGTTTGAAAGGACAGGGGGATGTGGCGACGGCACCGGCAACGGCCTCCGGGGGAAGTGGACCAGGGTGAACTCAATGTCTCTCCCTCTCTCTTTCCCCATCTCTCTCTCTCTCTCTCTCTCTCTCTCTCTCTCTCTCTCTCTCTCTCTCTCTCTCTCTCTCTCACCTCTCACTCTCTGCCTTTCACACACATACATAGACACACACACACATTCCCAGTCTCTCACTTTCTGTCTTTCTCTGTCTCTGTCGCTCACATACACTCATGTAGGACTACAGCAGTAGCTTGAATTACTATTTATAGTTTGCAGCGTTTCAGACAGGTTTTATAGTCCTGCATAGATCGCATAATCATATGTCAATACTAAAAAGGTTGTTCTAGGAAAATTCATGACAGTGCTATTATCTGTGAAGGCTTTTCATTTTTTTACAATATGACTTTTGTCTAAGGGAAGACTACTACAGATAATGTATTAATATCTTCAGGGCTTGAAGTCCACCCTAAGCTCTAAAGCTCCCATCTCATGATAGAGGGTGACAGAGCTGATAAATAAATGGTAAACAGCCTTATTCAAATCAATGTAACAGCACTAGGTCACAAAAACATACTTCATTTTGGCAGTGATAGACAGTGTATTCCTATGTACTCCATGCATGTCAACTATACAGGCATAATTCGGAGGAAATGGCCAACAAAAGCTTTGTGTTCACTTAGCTAAACTACACACTGTGCAGCATGGGCTGTTGTGACACATTGAAAGACTACACAATTATGATTACTGGTCATTTGTTTTTTTCCCTTACACACGCAAAACTAACAGACGATGCATCCTTCAGACCAGGCGACGAAGTGGAAAAGTAGTAACTGCGCTAAACAGTGATTCACAGAGCGCTGCTGCGAATGTAATTAGTCTAATCTACTCTATATTTATGCTAATTTGAGCATAACAACCCTAAGCCTGAGTGTTTTGCTCTCTCCTAATTTGTGCAACATAAGTAAATCCGAGTGAGCTCTCTCAATAAGTGCGGCCTGTGGAGTCTTATAGCTGCCAAAGCCCAGAATAAGACGCTCGACAGGAATTTACACAGCCAGCCGTGAGGAATCTATACTCTCTGCTGTGGTCGATGGGAATGGTCCTTTTTTGCATGCATTGCTTAAGGACTTGCCTGTTTTTGTATGTTCAGCTATTAGGACTTGATCATCTGTCTATGTCATGTCTTTGTTTTGCCAAGATACGTCTCATCAATAGTACTTATTTTGCACAATTGGCACCACCCACCTTTGCCTGCCGCAACTTCTACGTGCACTTTGTTGATCCATTTTGATGGGCCCACAGAATTTTGACTCTGAGCTAATGTGGGAGGGATGAAGCCTGATAGTTGTTATTAGTCCAGCCTAGTGTCAGTACAGAGAAAATGAACCAATGGGCTGCTGACTGTGCTTGCTTTGGGCCAAGTGTAGGCCAATTTTTAACACTCTAATTAAAAAAAAATAAAAGCTATCTCAAGGTATGTCGGCCCATTGGGGAAATGCCCGGTATGCCAGATGGCCAGTCCGTCACCTGCCCTTGCCCCCTGCCACGGATTGTTAACTAAAGTGAACCATATTCCTGCACTCTGAGCCGGATCTGGATGACCATCTAGGTGGACCGACGTATGATGACCCTCTACCTTTGTCATACATCGGACCAGTGCTTTTATGAGTGGACTTTCTCCTCCTCTGAAAATGTCTTTCCCACAGAAAGACATTCAATTCAGTATGCTTCACCTGAAACACAGGATTACATGACTAAATCAGCTCTTTATTTTTGTACATCCTGCAACCTGGCACCTGCTATAGTTTTTTGTATTGAAGTTGTTGAAATGACTACTCAGCTCCATTTTCAAAATCATTAGCGTCAAATGCAACAACTCTCGTTTCCCCCCTGCTGCCATTTACAACAGGCTATTAAAATGAGGACTCTGGACAATCGTAGGTGGGACACCTTTGAAACGATCAACCATGCTAGTGATGTTTAGCGCTAGCCATCTGTCCAGGCTATTTCCACTATAGCCAACAACACTGCACCAACTGTTTTCGCAGGGGGGCCCCCGGCAGGCCCCAATGGCCCAATCATGGGTGCCAATTATGGCCATAGCTCATCGGTTTCACGATGGCTGCTGATATGAGAGGGGGTTATTGGGCTCGGGGATAATCAGCTTCCAAATAAAGGCTCTCTACACTGACTTTGTGTGGGTGCCCATCAACGCACAGTAATAGTCTCCGGTTTAACATATCCCCAGAGCCCTCGGGGAGAGCGGACGCTGTCATCTGTATAGACTTGTGCAGTTTGAAAATTAATAAGTGAGAGAGAGAGAGAGAGGGAGATAGAAATAGAGAGAGAATGTTGAGATTAAAAAAGAGAGAAAAAGAAAGAAAGAAAGAGAATGAGAGGAAACAAAACAAAAAATATATGAAGAGAACTTTTGTTGGAGTCTTCTTCTGGGAAAAGTCGACTTGGTGCGAGCAGAATACAGATGAGGACTTCATTGCTCATTCCTTTTGCAGCGGTGGCATTTCTATGTATGTTGACTCTCTTTAATGATACCAGTGGCACATCCCAGAAGGGTTTTCTCGAGAGTAATCCATGACGGCGGCCCTCCTGCATCCCAATTACACCAGGAGCTTCAGCCCAAGGCTCTGTGGCTGCAAAGTGTACCAGGCCGATCTGACCCACAGAGTTTGGCAACGCTCCACTCAAGGCACACCAGGCCTGTCTGGACAGACCAATCCTGCTGACAAAGTTTGTCTGTTCTTTTTTCCTCTCTTCATCTCCTCTGGCTGAGACTTGTTGGACTATTCATCTTGATCAATGGAACAAGGGTTATTTTAATTGCATATGATGTGCCACTCCCACACAACCCACCCCCACCCCTCGAACTCGAAGTCCAGTTTATTTTAATTCCATATGATGTGCCAACCCCTCCACCCCTCTCTAAGTCTGCGGTAGGCGAGAAGTTAGTGCATTACTATTTGAAATGCTGGTGTTATTGGGATGGCAAGAGGGGTAATTATCGATAGCTGTTCTCCCCTCGGACTGATAAGACGGCGGAGCTGATGGATGGATTGCTGCGCTATGCATATGCCGGGCTGGAAATATTGATCTTAGAGATTAATGTGGATCCCACAGGGTCTGATAGAAGAATTTCTGTAATTATACATTTAAACAAGCTAATATCCCCAAAGGTACTGACTGACAGATGGACTTTCATTCAGAACAATTATTTATATGCTGAAACGTTTATTTCTTATTTACGTTCTTTTCCTCCTTTGACGATTCCCTCACCTCCATGATGGATTGTATCAAATGAGCTTTTCAGGACATTGAGTGCAGTTATGTTTCTTGGATAAGTTTATTGCATTCTTTTGTACCGTGTAGAAAGCAGACTTTGCTCTGACTGTGTGATTACAGTATATGTGTGAGATATGTGGGATTTTTGAAGGTTGTATAACAGAGTGATAGTCTGTTTATGTGTGTGTGTGTGGGAGTACATAGGGATGATTATGAGTGAATTAATTTTTAAATATGAAATGAATTTTACCAAAACACTTACATTCCCATTAATAGTAGATCAGGTTCAGTCAGTTCAATTGTGTGTGAGTTTAAAGGTGTTCTAAGTGATGTTAAATGGTTTCTAAGCTAAAACATTTTTTGTTTCACATACAGTACAGCAAACATCTCCTCACCATCTGCTAGCTGCCTGTCCCCTGAATATACTGTAAAAAATGTGGTTTCTGTTGACAGCCCAGGCTCCAAAAACGGCAAAAACAGCCTGGTGCAGCCTGGACCATGAAACATAACAAACTTTCCAGCCATTCACCGACAAGATGCATGTTCAGGACAGTTTCAGTTGCATGGGAGGGGGAGGGAGGGGGAAGCTAGCTCTCTGTTTTGTTTGAACGTCAACAGACCAACATCGCTTAGTGTACCTTTGATATTTTGTCTGTGGGTTCATTGGTGCACTATTGGAGGAAATAGAGGAATTTGTACACCAATAACATAAAAAGTGGAATATGTGCAATATACTATTCATATAATTTAAGATTCTTTTTTCCCTATGGAGGGCTATTCTTTCACTTTCTGAGTGTGTGTATGGCCCATTGGGTCTTTCATGTAAACTTGACAGTTCAGAAAATTAAAATAGCCTGATATGTTGCTTATCACTGAACCTTGAAAGCCTATTTGACTGACTGTTTCTGGTTATTAAGTCTGAGAAGCACAAATGGTGCAGTCAAGGTAGAAAAGAAATAAAAAGAAAGAGGTGCCGTGTGTCACAGACACATAAAAATGATCTATTTCAGTCTCCTGAGAAGGTCAACTTGTATTAAGCTTCATTGTCGTCATAGTTGCAAAGAGCATGACAGGAACGGCAATAGCCAGAATAGGGAGAGAGAGGTCACCACTCCAAGCCTTAAAAAAGCATCCTGGAAGTGAGAGCCGTATACTCTGACCACACAGAGCTTGGTTAGTATGGCAACTGAGTACACACTCAACCATGCTGGCAGCCACTGCCACATACTATTACATCCTAGTACTATATCTCAGATATATATATATAGCATGACATATTCTCAGATTATGAACCTGAATCTGAGAAGTCTATCATACATCCACCTGTATTTCATTCTGACAGTTGATGGCTGAGGTATGGATATAGGCAGTGTCTGGTAATGTGTCATTGGGTGTGATGAGCAGTGATGCTGACGAGTGATGGGACCCAGTAAAAAGCATGAGGAAGTGTGACTGAACGAACACACCACCCTAGGGAAACACAACAGGTGCCCAAGGGCTTAGCACACCACTAGAGATGAAGATGTTATGGAGTATGTCACCAACACGTTTCTCAAACCACCCACTTGATGTAAGGCTGTCCACAAGGCTATGTGACACATATGTACAGACAGACATTCCTCATTGTGATTAGTCAGAATGAAATGATCATCAGTTTTCAGTGTTCTAAGGGTATCATGTTAAGATTACTGCTAACTGGAGATACACTTACAGTAGATGCTTACTTGATACTTAAATACAAATGTGATTATTGGTCACAACAGCAAACATTTTCACATCTGTCATGGCAATTAGTGATTATTGTAATAAGACACTGTTATATCAGTGACTGTTATAACATACTAGGGGACTAATTGTAGACTAATATAATCTACCAATGTTCTATATGTTGTAGGTGAACCATTATTTAATGGATTTTACAGAGCAAAAACATCGAACATGTAAAAAGAAAAACATGATCATATACACATATGAATTGATTGTATGCTTACAACATGCTTATAACAGAGCATATTTCAAGATTGTAATTGTCTAGACCAGTGTTTCTTAAAGTGTGGTCCGGGGACCACTGGTGGTCTGCAAGCTATCCCAAGTGGTCCGCGAGCAGACTTGGTAAAATATAATATAGATGAGTTGTTTGCAATATTGAACCAACTTGTATGTAAATCCAAACAGTTCTGCAACACTATCTATGACAGTTTAAATCATATAAATTCTCTGACACAATAAGCAAAGTGCAAAGACAATAAGCAAGGTGGTTCAGTGAGTAGGCCTATTGTGTAGGCTAATATACTGTTGAAGTAGGTCTAATCTTTTCTTTTTTTTTAGCTATTTGGTCCGTGCGTTTCTTTTTTAGTGGTTAGTGGTCCTTTGTCTGAAAAAGTTTGAGAAACACTGGTCTAGACCCACATTGGGGGTGTCACGACTAGAGAGAGGCTTTGATATGTGTCCGCAGTTGTGCAGAGGCAAGGCCGCAGGGGGGCTGTGATTGATGCTGGCAAAGGCTACGGTGGGCTCTGCTCCTGATGGAGTCATCTGGCATCAGAAAAATAAGACAATCATAGTACCCCCTTTCTTTTGCACTTTTGCACTGAAATTGTTTTTTTTTTCTCTATCTATCCTTCTGTTTGTTCTGGGCAAGTTGAGATATGATTTGACCTGAGTGCTAAGATGACAACAGACTGCAGCTGGAAACGAGGAGGTTGTTAAGAGTGGACAGGTTGCAGGTCAGGCTTATTGTGAGGTGGCTGTGAATTTGGGGAAAGTTGAGGGAAGTGGGTAGGGAGCCAGTGGAGAGAGAGGGAACTCAAAGAGGGCTGTCACAGTGATTGGACACAGGGTGGAGAAACAGACCTTGGTGGGGGCTGAGGAGAGTGTGTGTGTGTGTGTGTGTGTGTGTGTGTGTGTGTGTGTGTGTGTGTGTGTGTGTGTGTGTGTGTGTGTGTGTGTGCATAAAAGGTGAAAACTCAATGCCAGTGACCCATTTGCTGTGTTTTTTTTATGGATGGGGGTGTGCAAACACAGGGAGAGAAAACTGGAAAATGGCAAACTTGAGCTTGCTATACACTATACTGTACACTGTGAACACACTTAATGTGGTTGAAATACCTGCAATCTTAAGGCCAGCTCCTAGGGCTCATATTTTACAATACGATGGACTATTCTACTTTTAGTTATCAAACAATCAATGCATAAGTGTGTATCTCAGTAGCTCTATAAATCTGAGCAGACAGTGCTGCAGTTGTAATGCCTCTCACATGAGTGAAACAGGTAAGCCGGTGCAAAAAGATTACCACAGAATCCGAGCAAGCACGCACAACATCACATCACACTGTTTACGAAAACAGAACCAATTATTATGCTGCAGCGCAGAGGAGGAGATCAGATGACTCCAGTGACTAAAATGGGATCAGCCTGGAGTCTCTAGCTCACTAGAAGACAGCCTCCAGAATCAGCTTGTTTAAACACACAGGGTTCCTTTGACACACACACACAAAGTATCAACCATCAAACAAAAAAAAAGAAGAAAGAAACATTAGCTGTAATGGAAGGGCCATGTATGTATGCAGTGATCAAGCCCCCTTTTTCATGCAAGCATGGGCAAATGGCAGGCTCTCCAATGTCAGCTGGACCAAACATGCTCATCAGATGTAGGGCATCTCTGGGGCTTGAAGGGCTTTTGCACATGATGAGGAGACATCTGGCTCTGAAAACAACCTGAACCAGCCAACCTGCAAACAGCACATGACCTGAATAGCCTTCAAATTCCTCTGGAAGTCAACAGAATTAAAAGTTCCACACAGGGACTGTCTCTCCTCCAAAGCCCATTTGTGGATGTGATGTCCTATATTACATGACGTGTTACACAAAAAGTGTGATGAAATGTTATCATTTTGGATGTCTATGTATTCATGCTTCTAGGTGTTTTGTTATCAAGTTTCATGCTTCTAGGTGTTTTGTTATCAAGTTTGTAAATTAAATAGAATAAAAAAAACACCCATGCCTAGAAAGATTGACATGACAGGAATAGGTCTCAAAACATGACCTGACTCATTTTTGTCTGGTCATGTAATATACATGGCACTTGTGCAATTCAATCATTTATATTTATGTTAACATATTAAGTTGCTTGCCAGAGCAGGTGATAGGACAGTGGGATATATTTCCTGTCATCAAACTCATTGAATGAAACACAGCCTTTTTTCAGATTTATACAGCCTTTTGCTTACTTCTTTCACTGAACAATGCAGAGAGTATACTGTATGCATGGGGCTCAAGTCCAGACAAAGGAGTATGAAATTGCATGGCATGACCTTGATGCAATCAATCACAAGTTAATTTCAGTTCTTCAGCTGTTTGTGAAGGCCTAGTCCAACATTTCTAGATGGAACAGATCTGCTCAGAAGACAGCCCACACACACACACACATACAGACACACATACACAGAAACACGCACACCACGCATATGCACACACACACACACACACACACACACACACACCGTGTGTGCACATTAGCATGTGTTTCTATTCTAAACTGTGGCCTGATGCCAGTTGCTGTGACGTGATGACTGGCATATGCCTCCATCAAAGTCCTATTAACCTTGTGTCTGAGAACAACAGCATCTACCTCCGGTAGATGACGGCCTTGTGAGGCCTTGTTTGCAGAGGTAAAGAAAAGACACTGGGAAAATATAGACAGGCAAGCAGACCAAGGATGCACTTTTGTGTTCACTATAAATGTTATGATGTTAATTCATACAAACAGCTCTGAAAAAGAAGGACACAGTCCAAAGGAGTACTGATGCGTAAGAGTATGCTGTAAATAATTCAGTGTATCGTATGTATTTTTATGGCTACTGATGCTGACAACTTATACAGTGAATGTGGAAAGTCTGTGTCCCTTGACTAATATAGTACTAATTCTTATACTATTCTTGATACAAATAAAGTTTGATTCATTGATTGATTGATAAGTGCAATAAAATTTAAATGTATTTTAATTATATTCACTGTTTTTACATTGTACATGTTCAGCTTTACAAATAGAAATGAAGGTGAAAAAGCAAAACAGTATTGCTTCTGTTATCAATATTAATAAATCAATGAAGATGTTAAAGACATTGATGGAAACAGTACGTGTATGTAAACTTTTATTTCTACAAAGTTGCTATTTGGCTAAACCCTTATATGCATATCGCTCGAGCTTCATGTCATTTTCATAACAAACTTGTGCCACAGACTCAAGACAGATGATGCCTCTTGTTGTTCTCTGTCCTGACTGAGGACACAGATGGCCAATGAAGAGGTCCATTACCACTCTGTGTGAAAAGGATGCATAGATGGCTTTTAAATGGTACAAGATGGAATGGGGCTTGCTTTTTGGCAAGGGCAATGTCATTGGGAAAAGGTTGTCCCATGCAGCACACTACAAATGCCCTTGCGTTAGGCTTGTGCGCTGGCAGTTTGCAGATGTGAGAAGAGCCGTATGTTGTCAGCTAGCTAGCACACATGAGAATCTCGCCTCAGCTTCCTCTGTACATGGCTCTGAGCTTCATAAATATTGAGAACACTTCAGCATGCGATTAATATTTGTTTTAATTTCATTCCAACTCACAATTAATGCATACTAATCAATATTTCATGTTTTTTTGTAAATATTTATAATTGTGTGAGTTTTTTTTTTTTTTTTACGAAGCAAGCTATCCTGGGAAGAAAAGTAAACATGTCTTCCCAGCAGTATAGCAGCAGTGCTGCCAGACTGCAGAGTGTGCAGTGGCATGAGGGGTCTCTATTGTCTTCAGCTCAGGTCTGGGATTGAAAAGGTACATGGATGTATTGGAGAGAGCACTTAGATGTCCTCTCAGCGCCGCAGTGCAGTAAAAGGCTTAAGCTGTCACTTTGCTGTTGGAACTTCCATTACTCTACTGGCAAGCCTCCCTCCAGATGTTGTGAAAAGGATCACTCTTTTAAAGCAAGAGGTGACTTTGAGCTGGGCTGCCCATCACAGAAATAACACAACTTGTCATGAATAACCTCTTTTTTCATGGTTTCTGTCTTTTGCGTTCTTTAAATTTCTCTGCTATAGCTGATCTCTTCCCTTTGCTATCAGGCTGGCAGGATGAAACACACACACACACACACACACACACACACACACACACAGGGCTCAGATCAGAATGCATTCCTGCCGTGCACCCTTCGTGCCGTCTGAAGCCGTGGGACTCAGGCAGCTAGCACGCTGGGCTCGTCAGAACCGGGCCCCTGAGAAGATGCCTTAATGCTCCTCAGCATGCCACTGATTACCACACAGTCAAATGAGAAAGGAACAATATTTAAGCACAGCCAGACCACACACACAAATCCACCCCTCAACACACACACACATATCCCCGAAAAGAAAAAAAAAAGAAAAAACAATTATATCACATCCCCTGCAGTTTCAAAAGGCTATTCTCCTCACAATGAACTGAACACATCCTGATAATCTAGCCAACTTCATACAATGGGAATATGAACAGGAAACATTCCAATGGAGTAGATATTTTTTTTTTAAATAAGTAATTGTAATTAAAAGGATTGTGAACAGTAAACTTCCTGAAGGTACTGTCTGTATAAATCGTCTTGTAAATAAACTACCAGTGCTTCAAAGTTCTCAATGTCTCGTTTTAAATGTCAAGGCCCTTGGAAGTTTACCAATGAAGTATGGAGCTACTTTGAGCCTCGTAAATGGTGTAAAACAGTGATTTATTTGCATGGCTAGGCCGATGCCCGAGGCACCCCCATCGAAAAACTGTTGGTATCATCGGCTAAATAGTGCCAGATTTCTGAGTGCAAGGGACAAACCGAGATGAGCTATGAGACATACTGTACGTTCACACTCGGTATCATGTTTCAACACATTTTAGGTCAATATCACACCGGAATTCTCCTTTAATCTTGACGTGTTGACTTTAAAGTTGACATAATGTCAACATTAAAGGGGGACTATGCAGTTTTTTTAGCTTAATTTACTTTAACTGAACAGCTTCGGAGTCATTGGAATGTTTATACGACTTTTTTGGGGTTGAATGGTGGCCGTTTCGCTTCCCCCTAGCGCCTGTGTGCGGAAGAACCACCCTTGCAACTTTGGGCCGGCGGGCCGACGGCCTCAGAGACAGAAACTTTCTCAAACTTTCAAGTTTAATGTCGACACGTCGAGATTAAAGTCGACATGATATTTGAACTTTATTCTCGAAATTTCAAGTTTTATATATACATGTCGACTTTAAAGTTGACATGTCGAGTTTAATCTCGTCATGGCAAAAATATTTTTTTCTTCATGTGTGGCCCTAATACTCTGTCATTCTTTACATACCATACATACCTGACTAAAATACAAGGAAACATAGAACACATAACTGACACAACACAGCACGTCTGATGGTCTTTTGTGCATCAGTTTTATACAGAAACTACCTAAGAAGATATGTTTATTTGCTATATTATTTTATTTTCTTGTAAATAAAAATGAGATCTCAAGACTACTTCAGGTAGTGCAGTGATAGCTCTACGACTGAATTTAACTATACAAATCAGTGATTTTCTGTGTTATATGCTCAAATTAAAAAGTATTAATCAAAGCAATTGTTGCTGTCTTACAGCGTGTCCTATCAGGCTCCGAACGAACGACTGTCATGTATGTTATCTGTCTACACTGAATCCGTTTAATATGCCCTTCCCTTGCATCATATTACTCATTCAAAATAGCAGAGCAACAAAACAGAAAGAAAATAGTGGCATCTAACAAAAGTTTGCTCAAAATGTCACGTTACATCACGCAGCACAGCACTGCTTCACGTCAGGTTTTGAATTTTATCACTAATATTCGCTTACATCGCATCCTGTTAAGACAAGATGTTAGTCCAGTTTTCTTGCTTACAGACATTATTATAAATAATGTATGTCGTGCATACATTATTTATAATAATAAAATATATTGAAATAGAACTGTGGTATTTGTTATGAGTGTATAATATTTAAAGTGCTTGCCAAGTAGCCATGCCAATCATAGATGTTGATGTGTGTGGGAAAGAAATATAACAAGAAATATAACCTTGAAAGGTCTTCATTTTGTCTGTTAAATCTAAAATAGAACTCCAATGGCAACTTGCACCTGTATGACATAGAGAAGTAGACTATAGAACTGACTCACCACATTCAATAACAACATGCAGCACTTACAGTATGTGATTAAAAAAAAAAAAAAAAAAAGCCAGTTTCAAATGTATTTTCAAGGTCTCGTGTAAGCACGAAACATATTTACATGGCATGCAAAGCACATTTACACAGCATCTGAGAATCCTGCACCACTCACTATATATAGCTTGCTTTGAGAGTGTGCAATAAATCAGCAGGTTTCTCCTGCAGCCAAGAAGAGGATTTATTTCCCTCCAGCTCAGGCTTGGTCCTACCCAACTTTTACACAGTAATGAAATGGATTTGACACAAGGGCACATTGCGAGATGGTCCGACTTTACAATCTTAGTCTATGAGAAGCTCCCAGTGGCCATGGCCGGGCTTCTGAGAGTGCTCTGAAGTCATTTTTATTTTACTGCAGTTTATTTTCAAGATTCACTGGATATGGAGAAGTATACAACATAGGGGAAAAGTTGCAAAAGAAAAGAGAAAAGAGCAAAGTGATGGCAAGTATATATGCCGATCACTTTCCTTGTTGATTTTTTTTATAAGACTTAGATCTGTGCACACCATTTCACTATAAAGTGACCGTATCACACTGGAAAACCTGAAAGAATTGCGTACTGAACTCAACATGAACCCTCTGCTAGGAGACACTTGAATAATAATTCACTAGTTTGCTCCATTAACTTTGCCAGTGATGTTTCTGACTGTGTCCCAAAAGAGTGCTGTATGCATTGCATATACGAATTCATGACATAACATCATATGAAAAAAACCGACATGGCAGGTGTTGCAATAACAGTCCAAATGATATATAATTCCTTGCCTTGAAGCTGTTATCGTTCAACATTTTGTAATATCTTATTTAAATCCACCACCTGAGAGATATGCTTTGAGCATTGTTTAGACAAATACATCTTGCATGTACTATGTCCCTTGTTGCTTTCCTTTCTAGGAAAATAAAAATATATACAGTGTATATTTTTTGCCCCCATTTATGAAATGCAGTTTCAGCCTATCCAAGCTTCACTGAACAAAAATCCACAGATATAAGGGCTCTGTATCCAAATAATGACAACTCTTTACACGTTCTCTACTAGTTCATTACGAAAATGAACACAGGTTTGCTCATAAGCAGTATTTAGTGGGCGCTGTCCATGTAAACAGTGCTGAAATATCCCCTAACTTTGTAATATGAGGTGACATTGAACACTATTGGACCTACAGTACATGTTAATTGAAAAGGTGAATACACTCTGACATTGTATCTCGGGGTTATCTCTAAAGGGATCCTTTCCATTTCACTCATTCATATTCTCATTATCAGCTAAATATTTGTGTATTATGATTGAAACAGATATACAGTTTGCAAAGATTTTAAATTAATCATGCTTTTGGGAAACACTCAAAAAAAGAAAAAAGTGGAATTTTATTAATTACAATGCTTTTGGTAAATGGACCATGTTCATAAATGGTTTCTATGAATCTCTGCTGTTTGAAAAGTGCAACACTCTTCTTTACAGCCTTTATGTCTCAAGATACTAAAAATTCCTTATCAACCCTTGCGTTACATTAACATTTTGGTCCCTTTGGTACTGTTTGGATCAAATTCACACAGGACATTATTTTAGTCTTTAAAAGCTATAGAGAAATAATAATAGAATAGAATAAATAATAACATAAAAAAGCTATAATTTATATCAGAATGCACTCTTGAAAAGACATGGTTGTCATGATTGTGTTCATCATGATGTTCATCAAGGAAAAATTGAAAAGAAAATGTCTTCATTGATATTTTCTATTTTGAAATACAGGTGATGAATCCTCTGTGAGGGTCCTCTAGCAGCTCCTGCCCCTCGGTGTGGTGTTCATCTACCAGGTTGCTGTGAGGCTCTTTCCGTAGCTCAATGTGGTGTTCCTTTACCAGCTTGATGTGAGGCATGCTGGCGGGTTGCTTCAGTGGCTTACTGTAGGGCTCTCTCAATGGCTTTTGTGGCTTGCTATGAGGTCTCTTCACTGGCTCACAGTGGGGTTTGTCTGCTGGCTCACGGTCAGGTTCCTTTAGTGGTTCACTGTTTGGTTCCTTTTGAGGCTAGATTGGAAGTTCCTCCGGGTGCATGCTCATCTTCAATTTACCTTTCTAACTACCTTAACGTTAACATCCATTGGAGTGAGGAATCTTGGCTGGACGCTGCCTTCCTGAAGTCTGACTGCTGCTGATTCAGAGTTGCCCTTCCAGCGTCTGGTCAGAGAGATTGCTCGGGACTTGAAGACACTGGTGTTTTGCCTCTGTGGAAACTTGTTCCTAAGGTCTACCTAGCCATTGCTGAGCTATCATGCAGGCTGCCTTGACAAGCGTCTGACCGGTGTGGCTGGAGGTGTGAAGGATTTCACACTAGTGATGGAGGATCTCTGGCTGAAAGTTGAAGGTTCACCAAACTACTGGCTGGCTTTAATGTCTACTCTGCCTAGAGAACAACAGCTGACCCTGCCAGCTATTCACACTAGGTTGCTTACTAAGAACACTAGGTTGGTATTTAAGTTGTTCAACACCAGGTGAGTCAACAATACCCATGATTTCCAGCTTTACTCAACAAGTTAAGACTAATTGGACTGCAGTCTTTCCACATATTACCATAATTGCCAATTTATACTGTACACTAGTTTCTGATTAGCAGTTAAATGATCACTGTATTATGTTCAGGATAATGGTAACCAATGCCATTGGTAACAGCTTGAAGACATTATGCTGAGGTACAGCACTACAAACATAGAGCCATAACACAGAACCAGAAAATAATAGTAGCTACTATGTCTTCGGAGGAACACAGCACTATGTGGAGGCTGACATAATACCAGCAAGGAGGTGGGTGGAAACCAAAGATTCTAGAACAGAGCTCTGTTCTAGAATCTTTGATGGAAACTACATTGGCTTTGCATCAAGGAGCTCTTTGGCTCCATCCTGTCCATTATTCTCAAAAGTTGGAACAGCTCAGTGGTCATTATCACATCCATAGCCCACTAAAATAGCCACAGTGGACTCCACAGTTGGTCTCGCCACACATTTCCTTCTCCTCTCTGAATCCTTAGCACTGAGTACCAGACTGAGCTGTGCTGCTTCTTTCAAAGCACCTCATTTAGGGTGGATGTGCACTGCTTAGTGGTATATAGTCATTGCTCATAACTGCTTATCTGTATGCACATGAGATTTGACCTCACTGCAATATCTGAGTATCTCTGGCACATCGCACTCAGAAACCTCACTGTCACAGCATCTAATTTGGGAATGGCTTCCATTACTGGGTGAGATAGCACTGGACCCAGGCTTGTGATGGCCAGTCTCTACCCACAGAGTAACAAATAGCAATCTCAGCGCTGCTATGCCCAGTGCTGTTCAGTGCTGCTATACTGACTCTATCGACTTATCTTTCAGATGTGAACTTACACTGTGACTGTGAGAATTAAACATTTTATATACTTCATGTTCGATCTCATATAATGCCTTCAATTCTATAAATTATGATTATATATTAATATGGTCCATCAGCATGCATTTCCAGTCCATTGAACACATTCTCTGAAGTGACAATCCACTTTGCGCCGATCAGAGTTTTTGTGCTACTGAACTGTGCACAGCACAAGTTGGTATTCCTATCTAGGTTACTGTGCATAGATAAGAATTTTATGTTTGTCATTATTAGAATTCACCTCATTGTAGACCACCAAACACACCACATTAGCATTCCAGTGGTCTAAATCCATTTTGAAACACACTGTGGGTTACATAAATATCTGTTATACTTTTATGAATGGACATGGAACTAGCTTCTTTCCACAACTCAACCTTGGACATGTATGTGTGTGGTTTCTTGTAACTGATCTGAATAGGGACCAGCATCTATTGAAGGAGGTTTCCATAAAAGAAGCTGCCAGGCTTTGATCACTACATTCACTTTCATTAGTCAGACTGCTCCAAGTTTATCTCAGTGAACCCATTAGCAAAGGGGGTGATAATTAAACTATAACAGTGGGAGATGAGGTTCACTAGGGGGTTAAATGTGTATTTAATGTGAACAAATAACATGTCCGACACTGCCTGCCTACACTAATGAGCACATTACATGCATGTGAAGGTTATTAGTGAGATGTATCTCATGAAAGGAAATGTTGATGAAGTTGTGGCGCTTGTAATTTAAAGACATTCGCTGTTACAGATGACTGGATATGCTCCCAGTCAGACACCATTCATGAGTGAATTATTAAAGTAATGTAAATAACTAAATTATTTACCATTTCACTTTTGACTGATTCAGCTATTTGTATGGGATTACATAATGTGCCACTGTGTCCGCACATTTGAACAAAGTGTTGATTTTTTTAATGGTTTTAATGTTTATTCTCGTTTGACATGCATTATGTGATTCATCACACACATCCCTATGCCCATGTTTCACTCTGTAGGAGTTTAGTGATCTAGAATCTGAGTTCAAGAGTACTCAGATCACAATATCGGAAATGTTTTTTTTTCTTCTTAATTTATAAACATTTATTAGATTTGTGTATGTATTTGGATTTTCTTGCCAGTTTGAGTGCCGATTTGAGTGCCCATATTATGTGTGGTTTGCTGTAAGGCCATAATGATTGACTATCTTGATTATTTTAAAGTTTATTTTTCTTGACATGCTCTTTCTTTCATCCAAAGGCCAGCAAGTTAAACTGTCACAAAACGGCCTGGATCTTAAACATCCTGAGCCAGGGTTTCCCTTAGTTTTTCCCTGGGTACTTGACTGGCTGCACTTTGAGCGCGCTCCACTCCCAGGTACAGTGGTCCACACCAAGTCTTGATGCTGGGTCTCCGCATCTCATGTCAGATTGCAATTAAATCATAAAACAATTGCTGCCCACAGCGGATCTATTTACTACTAAATATGAATACAATACCGTGCAGTGGTGTAGTCTAGTTTGCTGTATTATTACTTAGTAGTGCTCAGGGCAATGGGTAGGAGTGCGCTGCTTTATTGTACAAGTGTGTTTTTTCCATATTCAGCACTCAAATGACTGTCACTTCTTGTTGGCGAAAAATATATCATGCCACAATTCTATCATATGTTGATATGGTATGGACCCTTTCAAGAGAGTTCCATTATCAGCATCATAGTTGGCCCCACAAGGCTTCCTTTTTAACATTCCATATGTTATCTTAATGCAGAGGAAGTAGATTGGGGCCCAAATAGAACGTTCAAGCATTGTTTTTGTTTTTATTGTTGAAAGGGTCTATACTATGCAGGTCAGTTTTGGCAACTCTAGAGCTCCCCCTAGAGTCGTAGTGTATTCATATTTTACATTGCCTTGTAAATAGCCTACTTTTCATGGCTTGTTTCCCCTGTACCCAATTAAAATGCTTTTGTTGTGTAGGCAAATGACTAACAACAGCCAAAAACTACCTCGAAAGAGCTATATCTACTGATGAGGCAATGTTTCACGATTCTCACAAGATATTCCCAGAGTTTAGAATGTATATTCCCACAGTGCGTTTTGTCTTACAGTGTCATCATGGTCTGATCATTTCAGGCAAAAGATAATAGTGTCTTTAATTGAACCATTTAATTTTGTGTTGTCTTTGTTCTGTGTTTAATGAAAGCAAAGTGTAAGGTACTGTATGTCTAACTCCCTAACATGCCTAGCTTACATGCCTAGTGTGCTTTGTCTAATTGAATAGATGTAGTATTTGGTGCTTGCTCCAACATTTCTCACTATGCTGAAGCTTGAGCATTCCTACTCACTAGTTAGTCGCTTTGGATAAAAGCCTCTATCATACTATGGCAAGCCGATTGAGCATTTATTCTGATATCTTGATATCAGGCATAATTGTCATGTACATGTAAGCCATTTTGTCAACTAGTTAACTAGTGAGCCATGTTTGTGTGAACTAGTTAACTTGTGAGGGCCAAAATATGCACACTAGTTAACTAGTGGGAGCCAAAAGGCTCCTAGTTAACTAGTGAACACATGTTAGCTTCACTAGTTAACTAGTGAGAGCCAGAAATGTATACTAGTTGACTAGTAAAGGCCAAAATGCATACCAGTAAGCTAGTTGAAGGCTTTTGGGTCTCACTAGTTAACCAGTGACAGCCAAAAATGTGCACATGTTTACTAGTGAAGGCAAAACACCTCATTAGTTAACTAGTTGCAGTAGGTCAATGTCACTAGTGAACCATAAATGGCTTACTAGCTAGCTAGGTGATGGCAGTAGGCTCACTAGTTAACTAGTTGATGCATCATTTGTCCAAACTAGTTAACTAGTGAGGTCATAAATGTATACTAGTAAACTAGTTCAAGACAAAATTCACACTAGTCAACTAGTGGCGCAGAATTCAAATTAGGAGAACTCTGGAAATTGAGGCTTTCTATTGGCTCCCTATGTCCAAATAGAACATGACAACCAATCACAGTGCAGAATTTCACGAAATCCCACCCACAATATTTGCATGTGGCACACAAGTTAACATGCTGGCCAAAGGTACTCTAGCTAGTAAACTAGTGGCTTCAGTGTGACACTTACATGTAAACTAGTGAAGGCAGAACTGCTCACTAGTTAACTAGTGAAGACACAAATGCCCACTAGTTAACTAGTGAGGTCTAAAAAGTGTACTAGTGTGCACCAAAACACCCACTAGTTAACTAGTGATGGCAATTTCCATTCGACTAGTTAACTAGTGAGGTGCAAAAAGTGTCACTAGTTTACTAGTGTGCCCCAAAATTCCCACTAGTTAACTAGTGAAGGCCATTTCAGCCCCACTAGTTAACTAGTGAGATGCCAAAATGGTCACTTGTTAACATGTAAAGGCCAAAATACCCACTAGTTTACTAGTGAGGGTGTTGTGGGCCTTACTAGTTAACTAGTGGCATGCATATTTTGTTCACTAGTTAACTAGTTACACCTAAAAACACAAACAAGCTGACTGTTTCTAGAAAAGATTCTGAAGGACTCTTCTCATCCTAACAATGGATTATTCCTACCGCTGAAATCAAGAAGACGCCTATGTAGTCACAAAGCCAGAACTGAGAGACTCAGGAGAAGTTTTTTATCCCAAGGCCATCCAACTCTGAACTCACACTATACTGACTTTGCACACATTCACTCCTCAGCACTCTCAAACATTTCCCAACTCTGAACTCACACTATACTGACTCCCCCCCCCACACACACACACACCCCACACACACCTACAAGACTTTTAGCACTTTTACATCCCTCTCCCTATGCTACAGACCTTTTATTTATTTTCTTATTTCATCACACGTCAAAACACACACACACACACACATATCTGACTTTCTCCAACTTTTGCACACTTTTTATTTATTATTTTTGATTTCTCCTCCATCTACCCATGTCCTTGATTGCCTAGCCTTTCTGCCCCATCACCCCCAATCCCCAACACACACACTTACATCATCACTGTCATCACTTCACATACATACAGCACTCCTCTACATACTTGCTGCACACTGCCCCCCACATACACAGCACATTGTCTTCTGGATCTTCTCCAACACACATCCTCTACATACTCACAGCACACTGCCCCCACCTACCCACACACACACACTACACACACACACACACACAGTCACTGCTCCACTCCCGCCCACACACACACATCTTCACTGTCATCACTCACATACATTACATACAGTACTCTGCTTGCAATAGTAAGTCCCTGACCCCCAACACACACACTTACATCATCACTGTCATCACTTCACATACATACAGCACACTGCTTGCTACAGTAAGCCTCCTCTACATACTTGCTGCACACTGCCCCCCCCCCCACATACACAGCACATTGTCTTCAGGATCTTCTCCAACACACATCCTCTACATACTTACAGCACACTGCCCCCACCTACCCACCCACCTACACACACACACACACACACACACAGTCACTGCTCCACTCCCTCCCGCCCACACACATCTTCACTGTCATCACTCCACATACATTACATACAGTACTCTGCTTGCAATAGTAAGTCCCTGCCCCCTACATACACAGCACATTATTTCATTCATTAGGATGCTTCTCCAACACACATATTGCACACTGCCCTCTCCCCACATACACAGCACACTATCCCATCTCCCCTGTCATCCCCCAACACACACACCAAGACCCTGGCAGTTGGGTTAGCCCCTTGAGCCGTGGATCTGCCCAAGGTTTCTTCCTTGCCCCTGTTGCTCTTGGGTGCTCCTTGTTGGTGCCCCCACCCAATCCCAATCCTCCCCCACCTTTTTATGCAGCCCTTGCCACTTAATCTACTAAACCCCTCTTCTACTGCACTTTTTACCCCCTTAATGCACAAATAGGCTGACACCAGACATAATTTCACTGCATTTCTTACTTCCAGTAACTATATGCATGTGACAATAAACTTCCTTGTATCCTTGTATCCTTGTTTTTGTCCACTAGTTAACTAGTGGAACAATTTAAGTCTCACTAGTTTGCATGTGTGGCAGTGAAGCAGCTCACTAGTTAACTAGTGCGCACAAGACACACACTAGTGGCTGTTTTTGGAGCTATCTAGTTCACTAGTAATGCAAAAGGTACTCTTACTAGTTAACTAGTGACAAATTGGCCTTCACTAGTTAACTAGTTGACATGTTTGGCCTTACTAGTTCACTAAAAATAATTCCGTGGAAATGCATGGATTCCAGTTGCTGCTACTGGAATAAACTGGAATCCATGCATTTCCTCTGAATTATTTTTGGAATCTGATCCCTTATCATACCTGTTCATTCTTACTCGTCGCTCGACTTATCGTGACTAAATTCAAGATGGCTGCAAACGCTAAACTTCGTGAAGATACTGTCTGTATAAATCGTCTTGTAAGTAAACTACCAGTGCTTTTTCAAAGTTCTCAATGTCTCGTTTTAAATGTCAGTGCCCTCGGAAGTCTACCAATGAAGTGTGGAGATACATTGAGCCTCGTAAATGGTGCAAAACAGTGATTTATTTGCATGGCTAGCCCGATGCCGAAGCACCACCATTGAAAAAGCTGTTGGTAGCATCGGCTAACTAGCGCCAGATTTTGGAGTGCAGGGGACAAGCCGAGATGGGCTATGAGACATACGTTCACACTCGGTATCATGTTTCAACACACTTTAGGTCAATATCACACCGGAATTCTCCTTTAACTAGTGCGCAATGTCGCGCTTGCATGCAAATGAAGAAGGTGGAACAAGGATTTTGATTGGTCCATTTAGGACTCAGAAACCTAGAAAACATGGCTGACTTCGTCCAGGCTGTTCTAAGAGCAAACTTTTATAAACAAAGATCGTTTGAGCATAAAAATATGTTTTGATAACATGTCTAGTGACAAAGTTGTGGTGTATTGCTGTAATCTTCGTTCGGTTAATGTCTACAATCTTTAGTTTTTTAGTTATTAGTCTGAAAATCGCGATAAAACTGGAGGCATTTGTATATGGTTGCCTAGCAACAAAACGTTTCAGTAACATGAACATTAATGATGGCATTGCTGATGTGGCAAGACCATAGACAGTAAAAGAAATGGACGAACAGACTCCGTCGTTTTCAATGGGAGGGCACATTTTTTTAAAAATTAGGCATATTTTTTTTTATTATTATTAGGTTGCCTCTGTGTAATGCTTTACCTTAACATACGTGTATGCTAGGTTTTGCTTATGAGTTACCGTCATAGACAGTAAGGTGGACTGAGCTTCTTATCCAAACAATACGGTTATCTCCCTACGGCGCGAAAGAGAGATTACGTCAAAGCTAGCTTCCCTCCAACCGAACAAGCTAACCATTCTTCTCACGGGTAACCAACGTTACGGACGAGGTAGTGGAGTCTGTTTTGCCACAGTAGTGTTTATGTGGATTACACAGAAGCTACAATATCGGCACAGGATATATGTTATATAAAGTTATGGTATTTCAAAAAAATCCTAGAATGAATGGGCTTCTATGGGAGTTAGCAGAGAGGTGGTCCCTGCCTACGTCGATTCTTCTACTTCCGGGAATTCGCCTGCCCCCTTGGGCAAGACTAGCTCAAGTGGTTAAGCAGCAGGAGATCATGTAGGAGACCAGCGTTCAATTCTTTAGAAGTGCATGAAGTTTTTTTGTTGATCTTTGAGCTTTTAATTACTTTTGAAACCATGTGCAGTTAATGTGTACAATCTTTTGTTTTTCAGTTATTAATCAGAAAAGTGCGACTGAATGGATACATTAATGTCTATGGTTGCCTAGCAACAATAAACAAAGAATAATATTAAAATCGATCCCTTGAATCTTTGAGATACTGCATACTGCAGGCTCTGCTTTACTATCTATACTGAAGCACCGTTGCAGAGCAGTGTGTCACTTTAGCCACTAGGGGCACCCATCAGGACCTGATCGTGAGGCTATGAACAGTACATTTACATTTAGACTGGGTGGGATTCTTACATAATACCCAATAGGAGTCTTCTACCCACCCTCTCATTAGAATTTGCATAATAGCCGTTTCAGGCACTAGTTAACTAGTGAGCTGCTTCACTGCCACACATGCAAACTAGTGAGACTTCAATTGTTCCACTAGTTAACTAGTGGACAAAAACGGTCAGCTTGTTTCTCTTTTTAGGTGTAACTAGTTAACTAGTGAACAAAATATACATGCCACTAGTTAACTAGTAAGGTCCACAACACCCTCACTAGTAAACTAGAGGGTATTTTTGCCTTTACATGTTAACAAGTGACCATTTTGGCATCTCACTAGTTAACTAGTGGGGCTGAAATGGCCTTCACTAGTTAACTAGTGGGCGTTTTGGAGCACACTAGTAAACTAGTGACACTTTTTGCACCTCACTAGTTAACTAGTCGAATGGAAATGGCCATCACTAGTTCACTAGTGGGTGTTTTGGTGCACACTAGTAAACTAGAGACACTTTTTAGACCTCACTAGTTAACTAGTGGGCATTTGTGTCTTCACTAGTTAACTAGTATGCAGTTCTGCCTTCACTAGTTTACATGTAAGTGTCACATTGAAGCCACTAGTTTACTAGTTAAAGTTCCTTTGGCCAGCATGGTAACTTGTGTGCCACATGCAAATGTTGTGGGTGGGATTTTGTGAAATTCTGCGCTGTGATTGGTTGTCATGTTCTATTTGGACATAAGGAGCCAATAGAAAGCCTCAATTTCCAGAGTTCTCCGCCTCCTAATTTTAATTCTGCGCCATAGCTGACTAGTGTGAATTTAGGCTTCAACTAGTTTACTAGTATACATTTATGACCTCACTAGTTAACTAGTTTGGACAAAGGATGCATCAACTAGTTAACTAGTGAGCCTGCTGCCATCACCTAGCTAGCTAGTAAGCCATTTATGGTTCACTAGTTAACTAGTGACATTGACCTACTCCAACTAGTTAACTAGTGAGGAGTTTTGCCTTCACTAGTAAACGTGCACATTTTTGGCTGTCACTAGTTAACTAGTGAGACCCAAAAGCCTTCAACTAGCTGACTGGTATGCATTTTGGCCTTTACTAGTTAACTAGTGGACATTTCTGGCTCTCATGTTGGCCTGATATCAAGATATCAGAATAAATGCTCAAGCGGCTGGCCAAATTACATAGAAGTTATCAAGTGGGAATTTGACATTCAGTAGTCAGCTAGTAAACATTTTTGTACCTTACTAGTTGACCAGTAAAATATAGAAGTCTTTAGTTAACTAGTGCACATTTCAGTGTCCAGTAGTTAACTAGTGAACATGCTGAGCATTACTAGTTAACTAGTAAGATATGAGACATATGAACTAGTTAACTAGAGAGAATTTGGGCCTTACTAGTTAACTAGTGAGCATTTTGGCTGTCACTAGTTAACTAGTTCACACAGAAATGGCTCACTAGTTAACTAGTGGACAGAAATGGCTTGCATGTACATGACAATTATGCCTGATATCAAGATATCTGAATAAATGCTCAATCGGCTTGCCATAAGCCTCTGCCAGATCAGATGAGGAAATGCAAATGTAAGTGTTAGTGGAATCACAGACCTGCCCTCTTTTATTCGGAGCTAATCCGCTTGTATCTTTACCTCCTACTGTACCTCTCTCTATCTCAAGTAGTCCAGATCCAGATTAAATATCGGATGGTTTAGCTGACAGCTAATCAGACAGATTCAAGCACTCCTGTCGTCTTTTTGAGTTGTAAATCCTTTTTTCTAAGACTTGTTTGTAGAGGGGTTTCTATTATTTGCCTCTGTAGATACAAATCAAAATGTATTCTTCTAAGCATGGTTTTCGCATCTTGCATAATTATTTGATGTTTACCTCATTACCATTAGTGTTAGACAATGCGCTGTTGTATCAGTGAACAGAGGCTGACACTTTTATATCTGGCCACTTTACCAACCTTTGTCTATTTCTCATTATAGCTTATTATCCATTGGTGAAATATTACTTGTGAAGGCACTTCCAGTTCTGTCCAGTTTTTGCCCAGTGTATGAATGCCCCGACGTCCTTTTTTTAAACTAAAGGAGGGAAAAAGGAGGGAGGAAATAAGAGATAAAAGGACTTATTCGTCTTAAACTGCCAGATGGTCAACAGATAACTTACCGGAGGAAGGTTATCACACACGCCATCTCCTTTAATTAGAATGTTTACATGGAGGCAGTAGATGAGCTGCTGTCTGGTTTACCAAAACTCTGAGGAGTGAGGCAGAACTTGAGACTCTGATTATTGGGAATTTTAGCAGTGTTTTGGGGATGTAATAGGTCCAGAGACCAGTTTGATGTTTTCTTAGAATGCAGGACATTTTTGGACATTTTTGGATCTCTAAGGACACTTGGGGGAGAAGGGCTGGATAGGCTGGATTTGTTCTTGGTGGAAAAGTCATTTGTACTGGGACAGGGGTGCCTCTGCTCTTCTGTCTATACATTTATTTTAAAAGTTTGTTCAATGTCTAAAGGGATGCTAATGAGCACTTTGGCGTGTTTGGTCTGTTTTTTTTTTTTTTTTTGCAATCTACTTTTCCTTTTATGCAACGCAGCTAACCCTAACCCTAGTGCCTTCCAGGCAGCGCTGCATTGAAGTCGATGCTGGGGGCCCAAAAGACCATATATCTGGGTGCTTTGACATTTCCAACTGCATTTAAACTGGCTAAGGCAGGGTTGGGCAAACTGCGGCCCTGGGCCCGCCAAGCACATTAATCCGGCCCGCCGAGCATTTAAAAGCTTGACTCGTGTCACGCTATTCGCCAACACCAACATCCATCTTCTTTGTTTTCAAGTAGCAGGGAATTCAAGTAAAACCGTTGCAACTCTGCCATCAATCATTATGTTAAGCCCGCCTAATGTCTCTATACACGATGTGATTGGCCCTATCGAAGTTTAATTTTTCCAGCTCGCAAGCCAACGGAGAGTTGCTAGACTAGTCCGGGTAGCAAATTACATTTGCTGCCGCTAGGGTGTGTCTAGATTTCTAGGCTAGTTTTGTGCAGTTTGCTTGTCGATGATGACACGATGTAAATATCAGAAGTATTGATCTTCGTATTCCCTTTGAACTCTCTCAGGGAGGGGAAGAAGGACACATTGTGTACATCTTTCGCTAGCACGGAAAACTTGCTCTACTCTGCCCTCTTCATCAACTCTGAAGCTGCCCTTTTTCTTGCCTCCCTAGCTGGATATTTCTCCACGAATGCCGTGTGCTTCCGGATATGTCTTTCAAGGTTGTATTTTTTGTTGGTTTCTAACCTCTTGCCGCATATTAGACATTCGGGTAAGCCAACAACAGTTGTGGTACACGCATAAAGATCTGTCCAAGCACTATTAAATTCTCTATTTTCCATTCTTATTTTTCTCTTCTTTGAATCCATGGCAATCTTAGCAAGAATCTACCCACTCATAGGGTTCACCGCTAAGAAAACATACATGTAATTGCATTAATAGCTCACAAGCTCAGATAGTTCCCAGAACAAACTCACCAAAATGGAAGGTAGAATAACTCCTCACCTGAGTTGAGTGCCGAATCCTTTTCCAACATTTTTTTTTCAAAGAACACAGATCGATTGATTGAAATCTATAAATCATCTGTCGCTGTGCTGTTTAAAGAGGAGGGGGGGTATACATCAATACTCAGATACAATTGTCATTTCAGTGGCACATCCATACGTCATCTGAGCTGATCCATCCTGAGTGGTCTGTAGAAGTATCGCCATGGCACCCTTTAAAAAAAGTGATCTTACGCTTCAAGTGGGAGCTGTTGAAAGCAGATTTGTGATACTTTTCTATGAATTGTTTAAGTGGTTTGGCTCTAACTGGATGGGTCTGTACAATAAAGCGAAGTGATCAACTTCCTAATGCCTCAAATCTCTCTTTAAGGCTGGTACCAGCCTAAATGTTATTCTTTTTGTACTTTCTTTTTTGGCGGTGCTGTGTAAAGATGCATTTATGGCAGGGTTGTGCCTCTTATACTTCTTTTTTCTGCCTCTCTCTCGCTCTCTCTCTTTCTCCTCTCTCTCAAATGTAATTTCTTCTGATCACAGCTAAGAAAAGAAAACCTCTCAATAATTGCTTGTTTCCAATCTTTTTTTTCACATATGCAACAAAAGTATGAATACATTTATGTAGTTTATATATCTTGTGCCAAACTATTAGGGGACAACATATCAGCCTGTAAAACAACAGAATTATGAATTGCATAGTCACATTTATCATATGAATAGGATGTACTTCGGGTGACAGATATTCATCTTCCTTTTTATTTTCCTCCATTACATTAGTGTTGATGTCTCTCGACAAATTGCGCTCAAGAGAACCCATTAATTGTGGGGTGAGATCAATTGTTGGATTGTTATTTTAGCCGCTAGCCTGATTGCACTGATGGGAGCGCCGAGACTTTGTGGGGAGGATGACACTGCTGGCTATAACGAGTTGTGTCTTCCCCATTAATCAATGCCTTCCACACAATTTGCCATCTGTGAATTGGGACTGACCTGTCTCCGGGGTCACTTGCCAATTTTCGGAGGCAGTCCGCTTGCATCCCGGCGAAATCCCCAATTCAGGCTTTTTGTTCCTCATGAGTGATTCGATCACCCAAATTCTGCCAGCCTCTGCGACCCCCTTCCACTCCCCCCAACATCTCTCCCTCTCTTCTCCTCCTCTTATTTCTGCTTCTTGCTGCTGGAGACTTTCACTCTCTCCCACTATTTTCTAAATGTTGGCGGTCGACATGTCTCCTGCAATCATTGTTTCCTAGCAGTGTGTATTTGATGTGTTGCTTTCTCGGGTAATTCATATTCATCTTTTGAAAGATCGCCAGATTATCAGGTCCACCGATCAATCCTCCTTTCCTGACTGGATACATTTCTGGAGGTCATGAAATCCAAACACAGAGGTCAACATGGATGGCCTTTGTGATGGAATGCATGCAATCAGTAGAATGTGAAATTACCCGCAATTCAACTCGCAAATTATGTTTGAGACAGCAATTTGACAAATGATGTTTACCCTGACAGGCCTCACAAGGCCACCCATCCCCACTCATTACCCGTAACCAGTAACCATGGGCAGTAACAGATATCTCCAATGGTAGTAGTACTTGCCTGCAAGTGTTGAAACTGAAGATTTAATGAAAAAAAGAGCCTTATCCCCTGGCCTCAACATTACTTCACAATAGGTTATGTCTGTGTTATGACCTAGAAGTAAGACCACAACAAATTAACCAAATAACAAACAAACAAAGAGTGTGAGATGGGACCAAGTCAGTCGTCAGTAATGCTTGTGTGTGCAATGTGTCTGAGTGCAGTGTTGCATGTCCAAAATCCAAACTAAGAATGGCCCTCCTCAAAGGGAGATGAAGCAGCCCTTTTAACTGGAAACACCCACAGGTGCAGCTTATCAGCTCGTTAGCTTCCTGACACCTGAAAACAAGCAGACAAACGAGTAGAAGGCCTAACGTCCTAACTGCGGTGCAGTGATGGAGACGTATCCCGTCCAGTTTACATGGGCTTACGTCAAAGATAATGAATGCGTAGCAAGATGGGTCATCCTAGTTCATGTCTATGAGGGCAAAGTGGAGTTCAGTCAGAGACGGGCTCTGGTTCAGTTCCCGCCTGCACAGGGGCGTGTCACGAAATTCTTGGATTCTGCCATAGACCTCAATGTTAAAAAGAGAGCCCGATCACTGCATAAATGTGCGGGGGCGTGTACTGCTACCCTATTTGCATAAATTTCCAGGGACAGGAAATGGCCTCTCATGAAGTATCTTCGTAATCAACCATCTTTGCTTACGTCATCCATTGGCGAACTGAATTGTGGGTCTGTTGCGTTGCGTTGCGTTGCTCTCGTCACTCGCATCGCTCGCGTCGAGAAGTTCTACTTTTGCTGCACCGACGGACAACAACAGAAGGCATTAGCCAATCAAATTACGGTTATACTTCAAGTCATTTGCATAGCTACCTTAGGGAACACCCACTGGCATGCGCTGATGGAACACAACTTTGTGTGGGAGCCGTAACAGGCCGCCACACTGTGTCATAATACAGCTGACAGGCTGTGTGACAGGCTGAAATATAATACCATTTAATGCACACAATGTGCACATGTCTGACACAATTTCTGCAGTATACTGATCCATTCAGAGTACTACAATAGTTTACTTTCATGCATAAAACAAAATCATCTCTTCATTCAGTAATCAGTGAAAATGGTCCAGTTATCCAGTGTTATTCAAGGATGGAAGAACATTAAAAAAAAAATATTAGAATGTGTCATTTCAATGACAAATCATTAATGAAACGAAATTCTTGAGGTAGTTTGTCAATACCTCATGCTCTATCCATGTATTGACGACTGTAATATGGATAGCAGCCATCTTTGTGCTGTCACAGATGACATAGATTCTGAGTCACTTTCCAGCTGAACAAATCTCTTCAATGATCTGTGGTTGCCTGGGAGTTACCCCCCGCTAGGAAATGGTAAATGATGTGTGCATTATGTTGAAATATTGAACACGGACATCACTTTGAGTCTGTGAGGTGTATCGATCGCCAACTGGAGATATTTATAATTTCCAGACATATCCACAACAAACCAATTCTCCTGTATTCTCATACCTGTATGCTACCTGCTGGTCCATGGTGAATCTCAGGGCTAGCCATATTCTGGAACATGGGCCTGGCTGTGGTCAGATGTTATTATGATTGATCATTTCTCCATCCCCAGCCCCAGTCTCCACTGACGACGCAACTCAGGCCGCGGAGAGAAAAATCATTCCAATTCGATGACTTTCATCGTCAAACTATTCCGCACTGCAATGCTCTACCAATGCGGGATGCCAGAGAGAGAGAGAGAGAGAGAGAGAGACTCACATGTCACTGTTGTGAAAGGCAAAACCCAGACACAGGATTTGTGTGCAAGACAACACATGTGGCTTGCGTGGCATGCTGGCTGGCTGTCTTCTTCACAGACAGAACATAATGAACAGAATAAGGTCACGGATGGTTCTGAAAGTTGTTCTTTGAATACTGCATGACAACCGAACAGATTGCTGCAGTCACTTGTGAATGGTTTCAGCTCTGTGTTCAAGAAGGCTGGGTTCTCTGAAGCAGCATCAGAGAGCAATCTACACAGAGCCCATTCTCTTGTATTTATTTATTTATTTATTTATTTATTTATTTATTTATTTATTTATTTATTTATTTATGCCACTCTTCTCCAAAGACTCAGAAAAAAAAAAAAAAAAATAGTAAAAATAAAAAAATAAAAGCTTACCAGTGATGTGGGACTTATTCTCCAATCAAAATGTCATTCATTTGTAGGGGAAAGGGAAGGTGTAATTGGTGTTGTCATCAAAACACTTCAGAGCTCAGACGGCATCAAGGGCCTGTGCCAGCGCCATGTTTAATTAAACAGAGGAATTAGCAGCGCTGAAATAGCACTCTCTCAAGGCCTTACTCTCTTTTCTCTCTCTCTCTCTCTCTGCTACGAGCCACTCTTGGGGAGAAAAGGGAAAGTGAAGAGAGTGGGGTGATGTGCTCGGAACAAAGCAAAACAAAACGCCAGGGCTCCCCGCTTTAAAAAACAGACGACACACTCTTTGTGCACTCAGTTAAGAAACCTCTCTGTCTTGCACACACACACACAGACACACACACACACACACACACACACACACACACACACACACAAACAAACAAACAACACACACAAAACAACAACAAACAATGCCCCAGCTAAGCTGCCCCACAGTTCAGTGAACATATATCAAATCAGAAAGTAATTTATAAAGCTGTCACCAGTGCACCAGAAACCTCTCCATGACCTTCATTTAAGACCCTTAGCTTGGCCTGGTGCTACCCTCCTGAACTTGCATAGAAATAAAGAAAGAAAGAAAGAAATCAAGAAAGACAGAGTATCAGAAAAAATCATCAACAACATCTGTAATGTCCCCAGGGGAAATTATGCAGCAAAGGCTTCCAGCTCTAAAAGAGCAGATCAGTACATACAGATGGAGTCAGTCTGACTCAGAGGGTGATTCCGCCCTGACTCTGAAGCATCGGGACTGACAGGAAGTGTGGGATCACTAGAGAATGAGCTTTGGAAGGTCTACCTCCCCCCACAGTCTCTGAGACAGGGATTGGTGGACAATGGCACGTACGTAGCCCTAAAGTTAGAGAAAATGGGAAAGAATCCAAGATTCTGGCAGCAGTCGTGGTTGTCAAGAGACTGGCGTGTATTGCAGATTAGAGAGACGTTTCAGTCAACCACCTGCTGCTAGGTATGTGAAACCTCTCAGTCTAAGGGCTAAGTTATACTTGCTGCTTACGATGCATACGCGGATCATGGCTGCCATGCGTATTCTGTGTTGGTTTGGTGCGTTGGTTGACCACGTCAACGCGAGGTAAGGTGACACGTCGGCCGGATGCAATATTGGCATGAACACTGGGGGTGATCGTCCAAACGAACAGTGACCGTGAGGTCAGAGGGAGACAGGAGGTCATATATTCGTGCATTTGCCATGGCGGAAACTTTTGAAGAGAGGCTATCACATCGTATGAGCACGCAGTACCGGCTTTTGCGCGATGATTGCTGTGGTCTGCCCCCAAGTGGAGACCTCCAGTATCATGTGTTTTGGTCGCGTAGTGCTGCAGCAAGTGTGTAGACAGGACACAGCAGGTCGAATATGCGTACGCTTGGTGTAACAGCAAATCTATAGACCCTTTCAACAAAGGGTGCTCCTTGTTGGTGCCTCCCCCCAATCCCAATCCTCCCCCACCTTTCTTATGCAGCCCTTGCCACTTAATCTACTAAACCCCTCTTCTACTGCACTTTTTACCCCCCATAAATGCACAAATAGGCTGACACCAGACATAATTTCACTGCATTTCTTATTTCCAGTAACTATATGCATGTGACAATAAACTTCCTTGTATCCTTGTAACAATAAAAACAAAAACAATGCTTGAACATTCTATTTGGTTCCCAATCTACTTCCTCTGCATTAAGATAACATATGGAATGTTAAAACAGAAGCCTTGTGGGGCCAACTATGATGCTGATAATGGAACTCTCTTGAAAGGGTCTATACATGTGTACACATTGGTTGGCTAAATGCATGTACACTGGTTGGCTCTTGCATCATATGCTGCCAAAGGATTGCGTCATCGATGTCCGTTACAGGGCTACTGTCCACTCACAGCACACAAACTCTAGAGAGATTCTGAAGTTTATTTAGACAGAACTCTATGACCCCATTACCACTCCACTGGAACATACAGACACACACACACATACACATAAACACACACAAACACACACACCTAGGCAAATACACATCCACAGACACAGACACAAACACACATGCACATACATCTAAGCAAACACACACACAACACACACACACACACACACACAAACTCACACTCACACACACACACACACACACACACACACACACGCTTCCCTCCCCATACCCGTTACACTAGTAATGGCAGAAACACATTATCAAGGCTAATCAGAGGCAGATGAAGAGAACTAGTGGAGTGAGACTGAAAGAATAATCATTTCCTCTCTGCAATTGGAGTGCTAGGATCCTGCAGTGCATAAGCCTCCCACACGCACACACCCCCCACGCGCACACACACACCTCAATACAAAACAGACCACACACACACACACACACACACACACACATCAGCCCTAGAACACATTTACCACACGCACACACACAAAAATATAGACAGAGCGCAGCGATGACCTGCTTTACATTCCGGTGGTGTGGTGGGGCTTCTGGATGGATTAGGGTCTGGACAGGCCCCACAAACCACCCTGATCTACAGGACAGCTTTTCAATCACCCGGCACCACGCCGGACCACATGTATAAATAAAACCACCCAGGGAGAGAGAGAGAGAGAGAGAGAGAGAGAAAGAGAGGAGGACAGGGTTGGAGAGAGAGAGAGAGAGAGGGAAAGGGAGAGAGAGAGAGAGAGAGAGAAGAGTGTGTGTGTGTGTGTGTGTGGAGAGGGAGGAGTGGAGAAAAGGTGCTGATGGAGATTGTGTGTGTGTGTGTGTACTGTATGTGTGTGTGGTGGAAAAATGAGGGAGTGATGGGCTGTGCTAAGTAAAGAAACGCAAAAAGGACAAATGTGTAAATTTCTCAGCCGCCACCAGTCCTATGCAAACAAACAATTTGTCAAGGCTCCCACTCAGCCTCATCTGTCTAAAGGCCCCCCGGGGGATGGGCCCGATGGTCCCCGGAGTTTGCATTAGAGCGGCCAGAACGGGGAGAGGCCGATCGCCCCAGTCTGTTTTTCATCTCTAATTCACCTCATCATGCTGGGGCCCTTACCAGAGGGGACGGTATTACTCCCATGCATTAAGACCATCTCCTCGCTCCGCATTATCGTTTTTGTGGCTTCTGTTCAGGCCAGGGCGAGTGGTGCATATTTGTCACGATGTCTGAGGTAGAGGTGGTGGGGGCTTGGGGGGTATGGGAGTTGGGGAGGGTGAAATTACTGAGCCTGGCTCGTTCTCGTCCTTGTCTTCCTAGGATCGATACGGCGATCTTCCCAGGTGGACATTAGGGGCATTGTAAAAGGTTACAAATGAGAGCATTTAGTCCATCACACTGTGCTTAGGTATGAGAGGGGGCATTGATCGGCTGGGGGCGGAGGCCTTCATCAGCCTGTTTTCACATAAAAGTGATGCGTGAGCAGTAATCACCTGGGGAGACAGGAGCGCCCGGGCGGGGAGGGCTGGGGATGTGGCAGGTGGTGTTGGATTTTGTGTGTGTGTGTGTGTGTGTGTGTGTGATGGGGGTGGCAGGAGGTGTGTTATTGTGTGTGTGTACAGTATGTGTGTGTGTGTATGTGTGTGTGGTGTGTGTGTGTGTGTGTGTGTGTGTGTGATATGGGGGGGTGGCAGGTGGTGTTGGATTGTGTGTGTGTACAGTATGTGTGTGTGTGTGTGTGTGTGTGTGTGTGTGTGTGTGATGGGGGTGGCAGGAGGTGTGTTATTGTGTGTGTGTACAGTATGTGTGTGTGTGTGTATGTGTGTGTGGTGTGTGTGTGTGTGTGTGTGTGTGTGTGATGGGGGTGGCAGGTGGTGTTGTATTGTGTGTGTGTACAGTATGTGTGTGTGTGTGTGTGTGTGTGTGTGTGTGTGTGTGTGTAAAACAGTCCATCAGCCCTCGGCACAGCTGTCAGGCCTCTCTGTGTTTTTGTATGTCAGCGCGGCTTGTGATGCTCTTTTCAAACCAGAAGCTGTTATTGATTGGTGAAAAGTCATTGTGGAGTAATTGAAACTAAAAGTGTGTGTGTGTGTGTGTGTGTGTGTGTGTGTGTGTGTGTGTGTGTGTGTGTATCTGTATCTGTGTCTGTGTGTGTGTGTGTATCTGTGTGTATATTCTGTTTCCTCATCGATAGTTGGTCAGTGGAGTTTGCTGGTATTTTCCTCAGGGAGGGCTGCGTGTGTGAGAGAGTTTTTTTTATTAATTATGTTTTTGTCATCGCATGCATTTATGAATTATATATTGTCACTAATTCAGTACACACTGAAACTGTCAGCTAAAACTTACTTGCAGTGTTGCAATAGCATAAACTTCAATCAAACACAACCAAATTCTATTTAAGCTCTCCATGGTGACATATTTGTTGAACAACTGAAGAATAGCCTACAATATATACTGTATCAATTTTAGGAGTGAAAACCGCCTTTTTGGTCTAACATTACTCGTCTTTTCAATACAATTTTAGAGTTGTAAATCTTATTCATTTAAATTATATTTGAACATTGACTTGTAGGAATATTGAAGATATACTGTTATCAGTTTTTAATGGAATAAGACGGTGCCACTAGAATGTAATTGATAGATAAGGGGAAAAAGAGTAAAGTGTCACAAGCCTGTAAGACATGAAAGTGATGCAGCAAGGATTTGGTTACTGGTTTAGACATCATTTGCTGTGGCAGTCGAACTTATGGAAATAAATATACTGTAGCTCTGAACATGCTGTCAATGCATTTCTGCTGGGCAGGAACTGTGATGTGAGGTGGCTTAACATGGCATGACGTAATTCGACCTTGGGCTAGGGATTGAAGCTCGGGAGAGACTGGGAACCAGAAGTATGTGATTGCCTCTTTGCACATCTGAGCTTGCTAGCAGGCCTTGAAATAAAATGTAAAAAGAGAGACTGGTGTCTTATCCCGAAGGCTGAAACTGTGGCTTTAAAGCCTCGTGCATGTCTCATCCAGTCCTCAGCATGAACTGAGTGAATGTGTGCACAGTGCCACTATCTTCGTCTACTCCTTCTTAGAAATGTCAGCATTCTCCATTCTCAAATGTATTTTATTAAATGAAATTCGCCTTAGTTTTGACTGATTTGTTCTGATATAAATCACTACACTGTCCTCTACTCTACAAATTTGAGTCTGTTTCAAAAAATAAATGAACGATTTAAAAGTCAATCTGCGTGGTGCCACATAGCAGCGATATAGTTGAACTGAGTGTGAAATAGCCAGTTGATATGTGTGGTGGATTGATTTAGAGAAGTGATGTCAGTGTCACCGTTGCAGTAGCTCTTTTGAAGTCCTGTATTACTGTGTACTGCCGTGTGGGCCAGTGTATAGAAATTTCTATCGTTGTGAGAGGACATTGGGTAACTCATGGGTCTGACTGCTGAGGCCTGTGCTGGAGAGCTTTATGAATGAACAATGACATATCTGGCCCCATTTTGAAACAAAATAATGAACCCCATTGGTTACTATTAAGATGTCACTGCTGTTGGAAGGAGAGTGAAGCTTAAAGGAACCATATGTAAGATTGTGGCCAAAACTGGTACTGCAATCACTTTCAAAATACTGAAGAGCGGTGTATCCCCTCCCCCTCCCCCCTGACTCGAGGTTGCCAAACCTGATGGCGAAACACTACTGACTTTGTGATTAGTAGATAGGTGGAGGGTGGCGCATCAGGCCAAAACACAACATGACATGACAAAACACAACATCAACATCAGTTGAGGGCTGCAACTTCACTTTTTAAATGACAATATCCTGGCCGGACTACTGTTGTCAGTGATAAGTATTTGAAATGAACATGATTTCTTAATGTCTAGTGACATATCAGGGCCATTTTATGATTAATTGAAATATTTTTCTTACATATGGTTCCTTTAAGTATATGCAACATTCCTCTTTTTTTTTGGGGTTGGTTTGTTTCAAAGGAAAGAATCCTTTCAGAGTCAGTCCTTATTTCTCTTACATTCTCTAATTGGTTAGAAGGCATCATGTCATCAGTCAGTTAGATACACATATCTGTGAAACCGCTACAATTGCCATAATTTCCTGCCTATTACCTGAGGTTTACACAATGATTTTGCAAAATGTCTTCACAATGTTAATGCACAGGGGTGGGCTATACATGGGAATACATTCCCTTTTTTCATTCTTCTTTTAGATGTAAGCATGATCTGACTCCTTCATAGCACCTTGTAGGCACACATACATGCAATGGATAGTTTAACCTTGGCAATCGCATTTTGTGACACGTTATTAATGAACTGCGGTTAAAACACTGGGCAACACTTGAAGGTCACTGTTATAATGAGTTATGCATACATTCATAACACCTTATAATGTGATGTATAATAGTTCACAAACAAGCATCAGACTCAATGCATTATGAACTGTTGCTTTAATGCATTACAGTATAACTAATGATTATACCAGATTACATCATTATGGACCAAACATCTCAGGTCATCTTCGCTGTGCGCCGGTCATACAGCTTTATGCCTAAAGTATGTTGTTTGATGTTTTATACTGGTATGGACATATTTACACTTTACTTAACAAGCAAAGACATGCTATGTCATATTAAATGTATTATTCCATCTTGTGAAATCACTAAACACAAGTTGTTAAGATGCATCAGCACAGTACCCAGGATGTGTAGGCAGGGTCAAAGGTCATTATAGAAAGTAACCTGAGCTATTTGGTCCATAAAGATATAATCTGGTATAACCATTAGGTATAATGCATTATGAATATTGCTATAGAGGATCATGCTTGTTTGTAAACGATTATACCGTTAATTATCATTATAATGACTTATGATTCCATTATAAGATGAATGTATGCATAACTCATTACTCATCAACAGTGACACACACACACACACACACACACATACACCAAAACGATGATTCCTTGTACCCAATGAAGCACTTCATTTTCTTTATAAACCACTCCAGTGAAACTAAACTTCTTTTCTGCTCTTAATCACTCTGTGTAAAAACATGCGACATCTTGTGAAGGCCTGTCAGTGACTTTCATTGAAAGTGAGGTAGCTCTGACAGGCTGTGATTTCCAACCTATGAACTTATTCCTAAACACAGTCAAGCAGGTAATTCTTTTAGCTGGCCAGGTGACAAACACCATTTAAATGAAAAAGAGCAAGATGAGATGTGATCAAGGCAATTGGACCATTTGGACCCCCCACACCACCACCACTCACACACACACACACACACACACACACACACACACACACACACACACACACCCTCTCTCATGTCTCATGAAGCTTTGATGCGTGTCTTTTCAGTCAGGCACCATATAAGCGACCAAATGAATCGGGAACCTTGGGTCCTCGTTGAAGCTATTCTATTCTATTTTCATGCCAGGCTGATCTTGACAATGTTATTAAACTCCTGGCATGAAGGCACTGTGTCACATTGATTCTCAATATCAGGGAGATCTTATTCCCATCTTTTCAGTGACAGGTCAAGAGCCAAATGTAGGTGCTTCCTCTGGGTATCCCCTAGCCTGGAAATACCCATACAAACCTTTGGCAAATTTGGGACTTGCTCTGCAAGTCCGTCTGGCCACGAGGCCATTGCAGCCCATGTCCCTAAAACCCAGGCAGGCAAATACAATCGCTAATCTGGCATGGACGTGTATTTCTTTGGAAGTGAGTAAACAACTGCGTTTAAAACCTTCTTTTACAAGATTGCTGCACTTCTGAAACAATTTGGTAAGATTTTAATACAGCAATTAAAGTTTACCTTCACTGCTACGCCCCTGCTGGAAGTCATAAGTCAATGAACCTTTGCCAGACCCACTCTCAATCTCAATTGAGAAGGGTCTGGTGTCAACGAGACTAGGTATCCTCAGGAAATAAAGGATGACACTGAAAATACTTCCCTCTTTACTAAAGAAAGACACTGAAATACTTCCCTCTTTCCTGGTTTACTTTCATAAAGGGCTTAAAGTGTTCCATTGCCCAACAGAGTAACATACAGCCCTATTCCCATGCACATATACTGTATACAATCACAATGCTTTCTCATTTTTCTGAAAGGACATTAAAAATAAAACAACGTAATTTCAGTATCTTGTCGCACTGACAAGAAATGGAAATCCCCTTATACCCTGGCCCTCTTGTTTTTATTCTAGGTTTCCACCTGATGCATTATAGATGTAGTGTAGTGGTGTTTTTGACAATCACATTTGACAAACCCCAGCTGTAGGTTACAGTATGCATGTCCATCAGAGTGATTTCATTCTCTCTCTCTCTCTCTCTCTCTCTCTCTTTTCTGTCCCTCTCTCTCTGGTCTGATCATCAGATTGGAAGCGTCTGACTTTGAGAGTGCATTAAAATGTCCTGGTGCTATGCGGGGTGGGCATCAGGGAGCTGATGAGTGATGGGGAATGCAGACAGACACCCCCTTGCGAGAGCTCATGATTGATGTTCAAAGCATGCACCCGAAATGGGTTGGAAGCTCACTGCTAGAGTTGACCATTTCAACCGTGAATTTGATATTGAAGAAAAAAAACGTAAAATGTTGTATGCTCCACACATTTCTCACATTTTGTCAATGCAATTCAACTCCAAACGTCAACAAAAGGTTATTCATTTTTTGACCTTTTAGATCCAGATTTTATTTGATGTTTACAGACATTTCTTTGAACTCTCTGTAGTTTTCAATGTAAGATTCATTCTCAAATGCAAATGTCCCTATACAACGTGTATTTATGTGATTCAGACTTGGTTAAACTTATGCTTATGACTTTTATTGTCACAAAAATATTCTACAGATAAGAATGGCTTCCATAATAACAAAATCTCCTGCATAATGTATTTGACCTTCAACAGAACAGATTCAACTATATTCATCTTTCCAGACAATATCAGTACTTAGATAGATAAAGGTAAAAAAAATACAAACATATAAAATTAATGAAACTTCCCAGTCAGCAATTCTTTTTTTCTCTCTTTTTTTTCTTACAAAGAGGCTATTAGGATTAAAATGTCAGTGGCTTCATTTTCAGTGATGTTTCTGTTGAACTTTACACACTTGACTCGTTCTATCCATAAAATTGCAATTGTCTTGCCATGGTCCCCCAGATGCCAGACAGGATAGCAGGGTCGCTTGAGGAGTGAGAAAAATGTCAGCACGGTAGTTGTTTGATGTGTGCTGTACAGTATGTGTCTGATTATATACTCTGGACACGGTCTGGACACACATTCTAGGGGTCACAACATGCAGAGTTGATTACCACCAAACATGCAGTGTGATATTATTATTATTATTATGTTATTACATACATCGGTGCTCTAGTGTATGTTACAAATTAAATCCACAATGAAGAAAAAAGGGTTGTGAAGGTTATATTTAGGATAAGGTTATCCTGATTTTGAAAGATACTGCTTAAGGGTATACTGTCTTTACAACATGAAAAACAGCAACAATGTGACAGGCAAGCAATGGTAATGTGAAGAAGGTGGTTGGTAGCATGTATTTTTCCATGTTATTCACTGCATGCTTTTCATGACATGCTTGACCAGTACACATACCTGAAAAGTCTCAACCTTCTGTCAACATATATAGTTTTACTGATGAGCATCAAGTGCTACTTTCACTGGTACCTTGCAAAGATAATATACTCTGAAATGACTACAAATTGTCTTATGATAGGTCTGCTATTCATTCACAGTTTTCATTTGAAAAGCTTAGATCTGGAGATAAAATGTCCCAGTGTGGAAACAATGCTTCCAAAGGGGCCATTAGCGTACAATCCACGCAGTCATTTCAAAAACACTCTGAAGAGGATTGTGGGTAGGAGCAGCTCTGGTCCTTGTGGCCCAGCTGAGCATGTGAAGATTGACAGCGGGAAGTAGCACTGGGTGGACTGGGCAACCATGTATGTCAATTAGCCAATGTGGGAAAAAGTACATTTTATATGGTGGAGGCTCATTAACATCAAGGTCAATTTGATCAAGCCCCCAAGCTGTTGTTATTCTCTCATCACCAGAAGGGACATGGTGGGGTGAGAGCAGGGGGGTGGCTGAGGGGAGGAAATGATCACTGTTCATATGATCACAAACATTCACCTACATAAGTGCTGGAAGATCTGGAGATGATGGCACACTGCCATTTCATCCTTTACTGTACCTTTGTCCAAAAAGTAGTTTTTGAAGAGGGGGTAAGGTGTAATACATGAAAGGTGACAATACTATCAATACTCTAATTTATTAATTGCCTGATTATTTTAACATAAAATTCTTAGTACGGAAAATAGTTTTCAGTTTTTTTCAAATATAAATATTGCCTTTAATTTAGCCAAGGACAGTGTACATATTGCCTAATGTTGTGGATATACATTATTGGAATGTGTGGGTTAGATCACCCGTTCATATGTGTACAATTATGACAAATGTTTCATGTGAAACTTTTCAGAAACAGAAAAATATGTTATTGGTGGAAATGGCCCTTGAAGGCAGATACAGCTGTAAGAGCTGGTGAAAGAGAAAATGACTTGGTGCAAATGAGGAGCAAACGGGCAGGCTGCCAGTTCAAGCCTTTTGCACAAATGGATCCGGCACAGCACAGGACAGCACTGGTGTATTATAGGCAATTCATCCCTCCACAGCCTCTGAAACCACAATTTCAGGGATGGAAGGTGGGTGCTCTAAGCAGAGGGCTTAATAGATGGGGCCACTAGGCTGGCCGCTGGAGCGACCCTTCAGAGGGTCGAGAGGGGTGAGCTTTGCCACCACACTGTACCGCTCAGACATGGCCATCACTGTAATAAATGGGCTAGGGTTTGCTTGCATATCGCTGTGCACGTATTTCATCCAAAATTCTAACTTATATATTCTGTTATATAACTCTGGACACAGAGGCAGTTATTCTTTAAATTCACTGTGGTGTCAGTCATTTTGGTGGAGTGCTTATGTGAAAGTTTTTTGATGTGTTTGTCTAAATCATTGATTTTATATAGCAAACACATTCTTTTTCCTTATTTCTTTTTTTTCTTATGTTCTTTCTTTCTTTCTTTCATTCTTTTCTTCTTTCTTTCTTTCTTTCTTTCAACCTGAGCATGTAACCCCACCCCACTCCTTCCACTGTCCTTACCCCAGATCTGTGGACATGTGAGGGACAAACAGGACATTGAATCAGGTCCCGGACTGAGCATCCTCCACAACTCAATTCCACTATCTCTTTCTCCTTCTCTTTGAACAACTCTCTTTTTTTGTCACTGTCACTTCTCTCTCTCTCTCTCTCTCTCTCTCCTCTCTCTCTCCCTCTCTGCTCGTCTCTGTCACACACTCTGTGCGTGACACTGCTCCACTGCTCACTCTTGATTTTTGTCGTAATGTGAATTAAGTGCTGGAAAGAGAATCAAGGGTGATGGACTCCTCCTCTTCGGTTTGCTGGGCAGCCTAAAGGTCACCATCGTTCCTCTCCTTGTCTGATGGATACAGTGCAGTGGGGCTCAGCCGACACATAGCAACATGGCTGATGTTTGTTCCACCGAGTGACCCACACAACCTCTATATAAACATACTATTAGAATTCTCCATTATAGCTTTTATAGCGGCCAGAGGTGAAGTTCGGCTTTATTGGGCTCATCCAAGTGATGGGTCTCTTTTAGAGAGATGAGAGTATGGATAGGAAAATCATGCAAGTGTGCTGGCAGCATATAGCTGAGCACAATCCTGTTACAGACCAAAATTGAGTTTTGTCTTCCTTCCCGGCTACATCTCCTGGAAGGTTGGATGTTTTTTTTTTCTGTCCTCCATGGTTTCTAAGAAGCTATGTCTGTGGGACACTGAAATCTATTGTTGTTGTACTGAAGGTCACAGAAACTAAATTACACAAATAAAAACAATTAAACAGATCTGGACACCCCAGCATCAGTTCCTAGATGTCCTACTGTCTGTGAGCACAGTAAAACATTGTTTTTTTTGTTTGTTTTCTTTTAACATATGTGTCTGTCTTTCTTTGTGTGTGTGTGTGTGTGTGTGTGTGTGTGTGTGTGTGTGTGTGTGAAGGATATATGGAGTGAGGGAAAGGATGGGGGATTGTTATATTTTATCCTAATGAAGGCATTGAAAGGTTAGGCTTCATCACTATTGTGTACTATTCAACTTTCAATCATTTAGGAGACATGACCTTTCCAGAAGACCCTAATCAGTCTGGACTTGCAGTTTGCCTCTGCTTTGCTCCTGTGATGTTGTTGGCAGCTCATGAACCATCTCCTGTCGAGCTGGTGTGCACAATCTGTGTGTCTGTGTGAGGGTGTGTGTGGGTAGGGGTGGGGGTGGCAGACACAAACACATTGTGCTGTCATACAAGCCTTGCTTATCTCTGTATAGTTTGCAAGGTCGTTATATTTGGCATTAGCTGCCTGTGCATCAAGTGATCACCAGAAGAGATTGATGTTCTTTTCGCTTCTTTACATTTATATATTTTATCAGGGCTGATTTGCTCCATTAACAAAACTATACATTATCAGAAATGATGCAGCAATATTATGGTGACACTGACAGATCACTGTCCAGAATCTATATTTTAGTATAGTATATAATATTGTATATAGTATATAGAATATAGAAAATCCATAGCCATTTCACTATTTTCAGCATATTACAGTGTAATTGTAACTCCATGTTGATCCATGAAATCCTGTAGGAAGGTCCATGGCTATTTTCACCTGTGATGAAATTTTGTGGATGCTAAGTTAGACTCCCCAGCTGATGTGCCAATAGAGTGATAAATCCCATAGCAATGATGGAAACTGGATATGTGTGCTATGAACAATATACCATGGTAGAACTCAATGCATTACAATAGGGGGCTCCTGTCAAGTGTGACAGACCACACTGATGACCCGGCATACTTGTTGATTTGCATCTCAATGGTGGGTCAATCATCTAAGGTCGATCCTTTTAGAGTCACCTATTTTTTTTGGAGAATATAGAGGGTCGCCCATCTCTTTGAACGACACTGCCTTGTGGACATACATACACAATGTATTCAGAACGAAATGGCAAGTCAATAACACATCTGAATACACCCTTAGCAGGCAATGTCATTTGCTCTTTTATTTTTATTCATTTTTAACTAGTCCATTACTTGCCTAGGGGACCCTGTAGGCTTTTCAGTAGATGCCAGTCAATTTGTCTAAATGGAACTGTGATTGTTTTTCATGTTTATTCACACGCTATGGGTCAGCGGTCTGTGATAATCTCTCTTCTCTCCCAAGGACAATTTGGGAAGATATCATGAATAAAAATGGTCCTGCTAATATCACAGGGAGCCCTGAGCAACCATGAATACTATTACTGCCAAATCTGGAGCTGCCGATGTCAGAGACCATTTTTATCTCAGTGAGGAGAGTGGGGACGATTTTAAGGCTCTATGACTTACAATAATTACTCACTATTAGGTTTAAAGCAGTGGTGATGGATGGATTCACTCTAGCCATGTTCCTCACACACAGGCACGGTATTATCTAAATTTCTCTGCTTGGAGCAGGTTTTGATTTAAGAGTGCATGGGCCTGCAGCAGTTCAGCTCGTTCAGCCTCGAGCGCTGCTCAGAGCGAAAGGTGGAGAGCAGCTCAACACAGATGGAGACACGTGGCTCTGAGTGCACGGTGTTCTACTTCATCATGACAGAAAGTTTGATGGAAAGTTTTGTGATTATTTTTTTTTTGTTTACCGTTGCACATAGAGTCGGAAGCAAAAGGGCTTTTCTTTTTAGGCTTAGCTATTCTTATTTCTCATATGATATTCCCTATAAAGCTGTATGCCGTTTATTACACTAGATGTCAAATGTCCAAATATATACAGTATACAGTATGTGATCAGGGATGGATTACTGCACGGGCCTACCAGGCCCAGGGGTCAGGGGGACAGTGTCCAGAATGTTGCCAGGTATCAGCATGGTATTAGAATCATAACACCATGGTATCAGAATCTTAAGTTGGTGAAATTTCACCAGAGAGGGCTGAAACGGAGCAAAAATCAAGGATGTGAAGGGTTTTCCTAGATGGCATCACATATAGGTTGTTGTAGCTAAGGTCTAACACAACGTTTTAGAGACATCAAGTAGAAATTACTTCATAAAATCTCAATATTCAAATATTTTTATTTCATAAAATCATGCTCTATTTGGAAAAGGGAAAGAGTAAAAGGCCAAAAGGAAACTAGGTAATGCACCAGTAAGGGTCAGTGAAAGCCCACAAGTTTGTCTTATCTTGTCCCTTGCATTATACAGCTAACTGCCCAGACATGAAATATGTTCAGTAAAACCATATTTAAAATGACTTATCTCCCTCTGCTATCCTTGACCTAGATGACGAGATATCCAGGGGGGGATGAGAATTAAAAGGGAAACCTAAATACAATTATAAGTGGTTGGGGATGAAGACTGATGCCAGATCAAATATAGTATTTTCCTTGAACTCGTGGGCAAGGGGATGGTTGTCCCTTTTAAGTCGCTGGGGGAAAAGTTTCACCCGGGATCACACTTCATGGGTCTCCTTCCAACTTCCTGAGGCTCTCGAGGGGCACGGTGGGCCGAGACGGAAGGGTGGATGGATTAGATGGATTACACGTAAATACGAACACCCAGATTCCAGACATGACCTCCGATAGGCCAAGTAGGTCTAAAACACTCCACAAGTCGATCTATTATTACAGATGTTCGCCCTATGAGCCCAGGCGGAGACTGCAGTCTGTGCTCATTAATGTGGTGTGAAATTAATCCACAGGCCATAGCCAGCTGCCCCTTATATCTTGGCCTTCCTTAAACTCATTTTATAATTCCCTCTTGCCCCCACTGGCAGTTTAATCGTGTTTTATTCAAAGTGTGTGACTTTGGGGAAGGATAGAGCTAAAACAAAACTACTGTGAGGTGGTGGGATGGGCCTTATTCAACCTTTTCCTCATCGAGCCTGTGATGGCATGCGATGCAAATTATCAAAGACGTGAAAATCAAATATAAACTCAATGGGGTGAATGTACTGTCCTCTCATGCCCCTCCCCCACTACCACTGAGCACCCTCTCATCGAGTTTGTGCTCGTCAGTGCGCAACAGACTGCACCAGACTGTGATTGACAGTCAGATCTCACACAGCCCTGCTCTGATTGGACCAGAAGAAGCAGGAGCTTTGGATTTTGCAAAACAAATAACAGGCTCTAGGTGGAGGTAGAAGTGTGTTTTTTTTTTCTAAAACCAGCTGATTTATGTTGTTCTGTCAGAGCATAGTGTCGGTTTCAGTGAATATGAAAATCTTGCCAACTGCAGCTTTAACCACATAGATTTTCACACAAGTTTTTGCCTGAAATTGCACTGTGCCTATTTACAAGGGCATTGTTCCCACCTCTTTTGGGGCCTACCATCAAATGTTGGACCTCTATAGAAAGCTGAGAGCCTGTAGTTTTCGTACAAAACAGTCAAAATAACTGTGTGATGTACTGACAAAGAGTATACCCCCGTGGTATATAGCATCTGCCCCGTATGGGAGTACGACATCGTCAAACTATAACCTCCGTAATTTCCCCCATTCATTCTCTGGCGAGTCTTAACAGTACACATGTAATTGTCCACTGGTGGTTGTTTTGGCGCTGTTTCGCCTTTGCCATCGAAAATGGAATGAAATGTAGGCCTACCTGCAAACGGAGGCCTATGCTGACTGCATCAGTGCTCAAAGTATTCTAAAAGTTTATCAATTAGTTGTTAATAACTAACTAGCGTCAGCCAAATGTAATGCGTCTAAAAAGCGTCTAAAAAGCGTCAGCCAAATGTATTGTAATGTAATGTAATGTAACTAACTTCTATTCAAGTCATATTTCTGGGACTTTCTGGGATAATTATTTCTATTTTTTATTCACTCGTTCAAATGTTCATACAAATTCACAATTCACAAAGTTTGTATTAGGTGAGTGAAAGTGGTAATTTAAGGTAGACTGCTGTTGTTCACAGCACTAAGCTATTTATGGTTACTGATATACTCCGAGTTTCTGGCCCTCTCTTAGAGCCAGGTGAGCTGGCCCTTGGAAGAAAAAGTTTGGGGACCACTGGGCTAGAATATAGTTTTTTCTTTCTGCCGGATTACAAGCATCTCTGAACTGACCACATTTCAGCCCTCTAGGTCACTTGATATCACTTAGAAACACAACTGAGCCCTAGCACCAGGTCTTGTGAAGCTGTGTGCAAAAGTAGATCAATATAGAATGAAAATATGAGTGCTTTAGACCATTATTTGCCAAGGTATGCTCATGCGTTTTGTAAAATGCCTATGGAAACTTCCCATAGGACTTTGTGTTGTCCAAAATGCACACTATTAATCAAATGCTTACTGCACATGAACCCCTTTGTGTAGAAGCATAATCTTGGTCTCAATTGAAAGGTAACACTTTGAGGTTTCTTGTGGATTATTTAGATTGTATGTCAGGTGTTCTGATATAGACTGACTACACAAAATATGGAATAATTACAAAAAAGTCGGTAACACTTTAAACTTTAACATGAATCATCATGAATTCATGCATTCATTAATTCATGATTTATGTATTACTTAATTCCTTAATATCTAATTAATCATCAGAAATTTACATGAGTTCATATTCGGTCATTTGTGACCTCATACATGAACAACTCATCAACTAAAGAATTAAGTATGGTGGGCACATCATTATGATTTATGATTTATTACACACATGAGCTATTAACCTTACATTCATGTAATCATGATTATCATGCTTAATAAATCATAAATCATAACAATGTAGCCATTGTACCTAATGCTTTAGTTGATGTATTGTTCATGCATGAGGTCATGAATGAGAAACTATGAAGTCATGTCAATTCCTGATAATTCATAAGATATAAAGGAATGAAGTTGTCACGGTCTTAGGACCGGCACGCAGGATAGGTCCCAATAGCAGACACCAAATCAGGAATTGAAGGGAAAAGACCTCAATGTCAAAACTTAGCTTTAAAAGGGCAGTTCAAAAATAAGGAAACTCTGACAGGACAGGAACAAACTCCACAAAAGGCAGGGCAAAAACAGTCGAACACACAGAAGATTTTGAAACTTCAAAAAACAGATTAAATTCCAAAAGGCAACACGAAATCCAAAAACAGTCGAAGATCACAAAAAACAAAGCTTGACACAGAGTACACTGGAGATACAGACTTGACAAGGACTTACATGACGTGACTGAAAGACTCAAAATAATCCAGCAAAGAACATAAGAAGAGACAGGGTTTAACTACACAGAACCAAACAGGACTAACAAGACACAGGTGGAAAGGAACAAGGCAATAATCAGGGAACAAGGCTCAGGTGAGGGGTATGGTCAAGGAGCAAAAGCACATGACAAGGGTAAAACAAAGGAACACATGGTACAGGACACAGGAAGTGAATCAAAGCACAACAGGAAGTGACATAGGAAGATATAAGACAAGGCAAAACACACAAGAAATCCAATCACTACAGAAAACAAGGAATACATGGCCAGGACCTAATGATCCTGGGCCGGATCCTGGCAGAAGTAATGCATAACTCATGAATTAATTCATGCATGAATTCATGATAATTCATGTACCCTTACCGTAAAGTGTTACCAAAAAGTCTCTATTGTTGCATTTACTTTGTTGGTTCAAAGAGTGTGTATAAGATACAACATGAAGATTTAACTTATATGGATTCTTGTAAATATTTCAGTACCCAATATGCATCTACTTGTTGTGCTGCAGCTACACTGCAGCAGGAAGTCAGGGTAGCACCAAAAGCGGAGGAGGTGGAGAGGGGCATTTTTGATCAAATTTAATTGAGACATACAGTAATAAGATTAATCTAAGAATGTAAAGCACTATACAGATTGTACATGAAAAAATGTCATGTCAATGTTGTCATTTTTGGATTCCCAAGAGTCAAAGCTTTCAAATGGTGTATTACAGTACTATGCTACATAGCAATATGGTGCATACAATTGATTTAGAGTGTTAGGGGGAGGTGGGGGAGGGGGGTAACCGTCCCGCCGGAGGGACACTGAAGATTATGTTAAAGATACATACAAAGACATGCAATGGATGAACAGAGCATTTACTCTTGTTCTCTGATGTTAGCATAGAAAGTACTTTGGTCTGTCAAAAAATGATATTTTACAATCCTATTTACAACCCTATAATTAGGCTGGGGAATAAAATGGCCCATTTTAGCATATAGTGCCCCCTCATGCTTATCTGGCACCCACATGAATAATTAAGTGTGCTTTACGCTGATTCGCTGCCTTGCAAACAGCAAATGCTAAGTGACTGCACAAACAGTCGTTTTTCATACCCTTACGTTATGGACCCTTTCAAGAGAGTTCCATTATCAGCATCATAGTTGGCCCCACAAGGCTTCCTTTTTTACATTCCATATGTTATCTTAATGCAGAGGAAGTAGATTGGGGCCCAAATAGAACGTTCAAGCATTGTTTTTGTTTTTATTGTTGAAAGGGTCTATATTTACAAAGGTAGGGACACTTCAGTGCCATAGTAATGGTTTTCTGAGCCTAGTTAATGGCTTGAGAAAGCGATTATTGCAAAGTTTTCCCCAAAGGCTATGCTATATGCTATTCAGCTCAGTATGCATATTCCGGTCATACTCAAAACTGCATTGATTGATGTCGTGCTGATCCCAAACAGAAAAAAATGAACACTTGCTATCATCCACAAATAGAGCTAGTTTGTTTGTCAGATCGAAGTTTCCCTTTAAGTTGACGCCTACCTCATTCTGTCTCCTTCCATTTTTTTCGAAGAAAGCTTGAATGTCATACTGAGGCGAAAAGTACAGTATGTGGAAGTGTGCTGTAATAGCCCACCAGGAATGACTCCCAGGCTTGGGTGGTTATTTGTTTCTCAGCAGGATGAGAGGAGCCTGGGGCTTTGGCCTACCACTGAGCTGAGCTGAGCTCATACCTCCTCTCTCTTTAGCTCTCTCTCAGAGCTGCATTTAGCCCTTAATTATTACCCAATGGAGAGAGGAAGGAAAGCAGTGCTATCAATACATGCTGTGACACTGAGAGTTGCTGCTGGAACTTAATTCACTCGTAAATTGCAGACTAACTCAAACTCTGACAATGAGCCTGATACCGAACACTACATGTCTGGTATAGCAACTTGCATAAACCAAATATTTCATTATTTATTACTGTACATGAAGCAGAAACATATCAAAACACTTAAGATAGAGCAACGTTGTAGGAGATGGTTTTGGAAGATTTGTCTGGAAGGCAAGTACCATAAACCCAAGAAAGCTCTAAGAAAACCCAATGTACATCTTAATTCAATAAATCTTAAAGCTTACAGCTGTCTGCAGGAAACTAATTTTCATAGTGCTGCTTTGGGTTACGATCCAGGACACTCCAGTTCACACTATAAATAGCCTGCTAGCCTGTCTTAAACATAGAGCACAGTGGGGCAGTAGGAGAGTGGGGTGAGTTGTGCCAATTTTTACTTAAAGTGACTTTAAAGGGAGGCCATGATAGTAATGCTTCCAACTACAATATGAACATATATTTCTGGATGTGGTGCATCTCTGGGAACAATCACTTTCGATCTGATATATAGTATTTAAGAGATATAGCTTTCTGAAAAAAAGTGGTCTTGTGGCACAACTTGCCCCCGGTGCGGGGTAAGTTGTGCCTTTGAAGAGAATGCATTGGGGTAAATTGTGCCATTGATTATTGAAGTAAAACAGTATATTTTGATCTCAGACACTGTAATGCTTTATAAAAGCTAGACAAATTCAATACAAAATTACTCATTTAAGGTTTATTTAAAGTTATTTTACAACATCAAAGGCCAATTTTCTACAAGCCTATTGGGCCCATCAAAGGTCATTTTCCGTTGTCACACCAGTTTCATCCATGTTGTAGATCTTGTGTGGAGGGAAGTCATACCTGAAATGAGATTAAAGTTTTGTTGATCAGAGAAGTTTACAGCAGATTTAGGTGGTTGGATGTGGTTGTGTAGTCAACTCTGCCACTGCTACTACCTAGAGATGATGTTCCCCCTCTCCTTCCCAGGCTTCCTGGTCAGTGTGTGTGTGAGTGAGAGAGAGAGAGAGGGAGAGAATGTGTGTGTGTGAGAGAGAGAGACACAGAAGAGAGAGAGACAAAGAGAGAGAGAGTCCTGTATACAGAGTGTCTTTCTGGGGCTGACATGTCAAAGCCATATGACTACCTGTCCATCAATTAGCATCTTAAATTGTCCCTTATTGAGCCCATGAGTCCCTTGTCTTTAGATAAGTTGAAGCTATACACTCTAAATAAGTACCCAATTTTGCTTCTCTTTTCTGCATGAGCATTGAGCATTCCTGGGTAAATAATTGTTAAACTTCTCTTTTTTTTTTCCCTTTTTATTAATAAATGCACACTTAACCAAACCTGCTTTTTCCTCTCGGATCCAGCTGGCAGGGATATCGATGTCATTTCTTTTTGCGTACTCAAGAGCAAGTTCACAGCATTTCATGGGACTTAGACCGTGAAACATTACTGCTAGTGCCTTTATACAGTATGTTCTGCCAGCTCTTTCTCCATACAGTACGCCCTGCTTGTCTTCCTCTTATAACTCTGTGGCATGATGGTTTATTTCTATTTTTGGTCTAAAAGTGACAATGGATTTACAGACCTCAGACAGACAGACCAGTAGCAAAGTTGGAGAATTATCATATACCATATCAAGGAGTCTGTCTGTATATCTGTCTGTGTTCTTTGGTTTTCTCACTTGCTGGGTGAATTACATAGGACCTTTAATACTTTATTGTTAATTGTGTCTTGAACACTGATGTAGTGTAAGATTACTCCTGACATTTCAATAAATTGTTATATTAATTGGTAATCTGTAACAATACTTTCCTGAGGTTATGTTTTCTGGTAAGGAATCTGTTTAATCAGATACCGTGAATAATTCTTAGTTAAACCACATATACTGTATATGACTAGTTGAACTAGTACAATCACTAAACAGTTTCAGTAAATTACACCAAGTCTTTGAACCTCTGAGTGAAGGCTGGGCCCAGCCTGGAACTTGTTAAATTGTCATAGTACAGTATATGTACTGTATATGCAACTATATTTTGAAACAAAACCTGAAGAAAAAAAAACAGAGGGCATGACATGTGCATGCACACACACACACACACACACACACCAAACACATACACACACACACATACACAACACACCACACACATACACACACACACAGACACACACACACACACACACACGTCACACATACACACCACACACACACACACACACACACACCTCACACATACACACCACACACACACACACACACACACACACACACACACACACACACACACAGCCTAATTGGAGCCTATCTCACACATGCTATTCTCCCCACATGAGCTTGAGCTCCAAATGGACACACGCTGTGGTGGATACACAGCCAGGCCTCTGTCCAAGGCCAGAGTAAGGGCCTTGCAGACCCATCTATATCTGTCTGTCCTGGAGCGAGAGGCTATGCCTCCCCTGATGTGTTGTTGCATTCCTCTTAACTGATGTATTTGATGTGGTGGTGTAGTGTCATGTTATTGTTGCTACTGTTGTTTGCTTGCGTGTGTGTGTGTGTGTGTTTTGTGTGTGTGTGTGTGTGTGTGGCCATTAACGCACAATGATGTTTGACGAAAATTACATCAGAAATATCCTACAGTACTTTTACAGTAATTTAGTAATTTCCAGTGTTGGAAAAGTGAATACATTACTGTATGTCCTGAGGAGAAAATGACATTTAAAAGCCCACTTCCATAGAGCTACTGTATAAAACACAGCTCTCCCGAATGCTGCAGTGATTACATTAACACCTCTTGAAATGTCAGGTACATATACCACTGCGTTGAACACTCTGCATAGATACACATCCATCTTTTTTACAAGTACATGAAAACACACACCTGCATACTTGCTAGCATCCACAGATATATACACACACAAACACACGCACAAACAAACACAAATACATGGCTATGCATACATATGCGGACGCACACCAAACACATATGTACACACACACACACAGCACACACACAGGAGTGCATGTTTGAACACACATAATCAGGTTTATCATATGCATAAACTCACAAACACACGTTGCCTATAGACACACACCTGCACCAGCACGCAAGACATTTCTTGTGCAAACTCAAACTGACGATAGTGAGATTTTATGCGGGGAAAATCTTACAAGAAAGTCTCTTTTTATAATCTACTGAATATCATGAAAAGTAATCAAAATGTTTGAACAGGTGCTGCGGTGTCTGTTAGGGGAGGCCAAACAAGAAATTATCATGAAAAAAAGTGTTTCAGTCTGTGTCTCTCGGTGAAGACTTTGGCTCTTTGCTCGCTCACACACACACACACACACACACTGGAGAGACACTTATTTCCAGCAGGAGTGGATCAGACTGAAGTTCAAAAGCAGTCTGTGGGGGATAGCAGCAGTGGCTGCAGAGCAAGAGCCGCAGAGAACAGAAGAGAAGAGAGAAGGGAAGAGAAGAGAAGAGAAGAGAAGAGAAGGGGACGCAAACCAAATGTGCCGCACTGCGCGCTGAACTTCAGGGTTCAAACACACCCCCGTTGCCATGCCAATCCCAGCTCGTGGGTAGGCAGGATGCAGTGCCTTCTGAGGTAATTTGTCAAAAGCAGCTGAGAGATATGAAGTCAAACGCACCTGCTCCACCTTCATGCCTTTGTGTGAAGCTTTTATCTGCTTTACTCACACAGACAGCTTTTGCATTCCCACTGCTACACCAGGACAGGAAGTGTGTGTGTGTGTGTGTGTGTGTGTGTGTGTGTGTGTGTGTATGTGTGTGTGTCTCTCTCTGTGTGTGTGTGTGTGTGTGTGTGTGTGTGTGTGTGTGTGTCTCTCTCTCTCTGTGTGTGTACGTGTGTGTGTGTACGTGTGTGTGTGTGTGTGTGAATCTGTGTGCAAACCGTATGCTGCCACTGGAAGTGCAATGCAAGTCTCTTCTATTGTGGTGCAATATTAGATTTGCCTTTCTGCATGCACATTTGCCTTTCTGCATGATATATTACATTTGAATTGCAGTGTAAACATAGCCTAGAAATCTAGACGCACCCTAGCGGCGGCAAATTAATTTGCTCAGCCTGTACGTCTAGTATCAAACCATAGGGATTTCTATTGGCTGGCCCGTGGGCGTCATCCAATCACAGCTCTATTTTGTTAGAGAGTCTTAAAGGCGGGCTTAACAGGATAACGACAGTCCTGCGACGGTGAACAACAAGGAAGGTGGCTATGGCGAACGAAGAGCGGTTGTTTGAATCGGCGTTGGCCGTCAACTTTGGAGGAGTTGGACTTTTTTATTTTTGAAAGTTGAGCAACACAATGCACTTAAGTCATTCCTTTCGAGAAGGATGTATTTGCCGTTTTGCCCGACCGGATATGGATATGGTCATAGCAGCTGGCCCTATTGCATGCCTAGGCAGTTTGAAAGACGATTCTCTGCCGGCCCCTTGGATTAAGCGAGGTGAATGGTTCGATTCCAGACTATACATTTCAATGATAGGATGGCCCGCCAGGCTAGTGTAAACATACACTGCTTGGAAAATGAAGTAAATATGTATCGATATATTTATTAAAGTATGGGTATGCCTACAGTATGTGCAGTATGTGTTTGAGCCTGTGTATTTATGGGCTTGTGTGTGTGTACTGTATGTGTGTGTCTGCTTGCATGTGAAACAGATAATGCTTCATTGCTGAGTTAATTGAGAGCATGAACTGTTATCTTCCAACTTCCTACCCAGGAGGTCAGGATTTGGAAGGTTAACTTCAGGCAGTTACCATCTTTTAAAATGGTGTTCCTCAAGTGCTCACTTCCACCCAGATGTTTACAGTCACTGGTTGACGTAAATGCTTGTTGGCTAAATGTGATGAGCTGGATGAGCTGTCACTTTTCTGTTTAGAGGATCAGTCAGTCCACAATCAGTCAGTCCACAATCATTTGTTGTAAAGTTTCACATAAAGTTCCGGCAGCCCACTGAGTATGCTTTTAGCTGAATAAGCTAGTCTAGCTGATTGGCCATTGAAATGAATGGAACTCCCCCCTTTTCCCAGTTCTATATTGTACAGTGGGTCCCCGTTAAGTTTGGACGGGTTCCTTCATGAATCACGCACCCCATTTTCTCAGCAGAAATGGCACAAACTGCAGTTGACACAAACAACCACAAGGTGTCACTTGGGTGCCACTACTATTTTTGATGCGACTGACTTAAGCCTAAAGTATGGTCCCGCGTCTGCGTCCAGCGCCTGCCGCACTAGGTGAGCGTGGCGAAATTGCGTCATTTTTTACAGCATCGTCCGCGTCTTTGAGTCGACCGAAATTTAAGACCCGTAGCGTCAAAGTGACGCGTAGACTGCGCATGTGTGAAACGGAACTGCTGTAAACACTCCCCTCCAGTAGGTGGACCACATAGAAGAACAACACTTAAACGTAGAAACAAACCTAGACAGAAGAAGACTTGTTTGGTTACCATAACGACGATGGAACAGAGCGCCTGTCCTCAGCTTGCCTGGCTTTGAGTTACGTGAGACACCACGACATGGAGTCAACTTCGACCGATGTAAAGCCACAATCCACAGATACATTCTTTAACGGTCACTTTACCATCTATGGTGTAGAACCCAAAGTATTTCAAGACACCACATTTTAGATGAGTTGGGGACGTAATTATCTGTCTGCTGGCTGTTCTGTGCGTTACCTTTGATTGTCGAAACAGGGTGGCTGCATGGGCTCATTGTGGCTACTGGCTATTATATTGGCTTGATTTGGTCATGAGCCCTGGATCACATAGCACTGAATGAGATGGTAAACAATAAAATAAAACTAATCATAGACAGTGACAGCCTTACTCCATGCATGGAGAGCTGACATGACTTCGGATTAAATGCATCTTTTAAAACTGAGTGTATGCTGAAATCAAATCGCAAAACCCAGAGCCAATTAAAGGTATCTATCTACAACGCTCAGGCAAAACCCATGTAACACTTGCTGATCGAGATGCATTCTCGCCTGTTCCTTATATAATGCGTTATCAATAGTGATTATAATAATAAAGGGAATGTAGCCTACCTCTCCCAGGTGCAATCATTATCACCTAGCCTACTCCTGAACAATGCTGAACTCAATCTCGAAACTCGCCTGTCAACACCGGATAATGTTATCATAATAATAATTGAAGGAATAACCTAGGCTACCGCTAGGCTCTAAATACACCCATTATCACAGTGAGACATACATTATGAACACAAATAGTTACTTCAAAACTTTTATTGACCGCGTCATATTTACAGGTTTTGGTTCATACTTTTTGGTATGAGGCAGGTGTGAAGACTCAATACAAATTTAATTGAGGACATCTGTATGCGCTTAACTCTTTCTTACCATGACACTGCTGCATGTGTTCAGAAAAATTTCTTTACTTTGTATCGCACCAATATTGCTGCCCTCGCGGCACCGAAGTCACTTAGCTACAGGCTAAGTAGCCTAATAAGCAAGTAGACTAAGCTAGTCTCTCAGCTATACCAACAGGTGTGTTCTGGTGGATGATAAATGGAGGCGTCGATGGGCCAGCTTATCAAACTTCCCAGCAGACAGGCGAACGTACTTTCGTGGTGCTTTTTTTCCTTCATCAGCTCTTCCCCTTCGTTTAGTGCTTGCACATCCCAAGTTCTTCTTTTCTTCAGGCGTTTCAGGCTTCTTTGGTGGTTGTGTCCTACTTTCAGGCTCGACGTACCCCCAGTTGGTGGGGCAGAGTATCACAGTTAATCCGTAGTGCGCAGGCGCTAACCTTAACAATTTAACGCGCATTCAGGACAGCAGAAATTGGAGTATGCTTCACGTCCACGGCAAAATGACGCCGCGTCTTGGACACGCGCAAATGTGACGCAGGACCATGCCAGAGCCTTTACTGCTTCCATGACGCAGCGGGGGCACGGGAACTTAAATTGATCACGGTAGTTTAAGCTTACACTTGACAAAACATTCTAATATGAAAATGTAGATGCAATTGTTGTAAAATGGTGCAGCTCCTTTAAGAAAGCACCGTGTACAGGGATGGAGAGAGAGAAAGCGAGAGGGGATAGGCCTACAGTATGTGTGTTAGAACTTGTGGAAAAAGTACGTGCTGTTGAGACTGGAGCGAGTCATATTCAAAATAATGCAAAAAAAGCAATTATCCTCATTCATTGCAACCAAAGCATGCCTGCTTGCCGACGTTCAAACGAAAAATATATCAAAGCACCTTTTGCGTTTGAATGTAGCACGAAAAATGTTTAAACAGCTGGACAAATGATTTAGCTAATTGATTATATAACCTGTACACCAGCAATTGTTGAACATTTACCTGTACAAGTAGATTGACAGTAGCCCAGCCTAACAGCATGTTGTAGGCTGTAGAAATTTCACTTAAATTGCAACCGCAACATGCCTGCTTGCCAACGTTCAAACGACAACGAAAAAGATAATAAAACAACAAGAGGGTTGAGTCTGAATGACACTGAGTTTTTAGACACTGAGTTTTTGTAGTTAAGAAATATTTTCGTATAAAAAAATGGTCATTCTTCAATCTCCTTCACTGACGCCTATGGAAAAGGCTTAACGTCCCAAAACAACGATCAATGATCATCAAATTTCTCTCTCACATTGCTCCTCATAACCATCTATAAAAAAGTGTTTTTTCTTTTCTTTTTGAGCACATCCGAATCCCAGGACATAACGCACTGGACCTTATAATAGGCTCGAGATATAATTCCAAAGGGGGCAGATAGGGGCCACTGCACTTAAAACTTAAAAAGATGAAGCTTTCCGAACTTTGAAATTGCGATCAGTGACTGGCATCGGGTGAACGAAGCTTTTCGAAGTTGAACGGACTATTAAAAACTATTTGCGCACCTCCATGTCACAGGAGAGACTGGGCTGAGACGTTAAGCTACCTGCAAACTGGCCTATGATTTCATTGCTGAGTTTGCGGCAAAGCAAGAAAATGTTTTTTTCCAGGATATGGCGAGTCAGTGTCATTTATTTGTCCAATGTTAGCCTATAGATACAGACCAGTACATCTTATCAATAGTTTGAATGTCGTGTGTGTTTCTGCTCATTGACAAATACCGTTCAGCACAATGATTCATGCCCAATTAATTCCCCCTGTTAAAGTGTTCACCTTTGTTACACTATTTGGTTTCGTGATGTAGCCTATGATAAACACCATATGGCAAAATATGTGACTCAGCTAATGTTATAGGCTATACAATTGAATTTCCCCTCTTAAAGGCAAGCTGGTGTAGCTAATTAGACTAGGCTACTATTAAAATACACCGACGGTAGCCTTGGCTATGTGTAAAGTAAGCTATCGCATGATTTCATGCACGTAAGTGAAAAGGGCCTTGCATCTGTCAAGTTCGCACAGGGCCGTCGCATCCCCTTGCGACGGCCCTGCAGCTCCTCCCAAGACAGCGAGGAAAAAAGGTTAAAATCGCTGATAAACCCGGGAAAAGTTGACAGGTTTGTTTCGGTCCGGTGATTATTTGTGAAATTGTACAAACGACAGCCTTTTCAAGGCATTTCAAGGAAGGAGTCGTAGCATGCAAGCTCCCAAATTGACCCAGTAGCCTAAGGCATCAATAAATTGTTGGGACTGGGGAGGGTCATGCGTTTTCTCTCAATCACTTTGTAGGGTCATAGAAAAAATTCTTGCTGGCGAGGGAGGGTCACGTCTTTTTTGACTAACGCTTCCAAAACTCCTCCGGTAGCCCCTTAATTAAATAAATAACGAACAGTCCCTAATTGATTAATAGCCTAGGCCTACACCAGCAATTGTTGAACATTGACCTGTACAGGACATTGACAGTAGCCCAGCCTAACAAGCAAATGTTGCAAAATACATCAAAAGGCATAATTAATCAGAAATAAATAATGTAATCTGCATCGCTTTATTTAACAAACTGCAAGCAACAAGAGCATTGAGTTCGCTGTAGGCCAAACCCAAAAGCAAAGCCTATCTGTTAAGGCAGTCGATAGGCTATATAACGAGCTGTGTGCCTGGACAGACGATAGATGACGGCTCTGGTCATCCCATACCCTCCCCCCACTTCCTGTAGCCTATCATTATGAAGGCCTGTAGCATAAAACGACTCATTGCCGTTTTGTGACATTAAACTTTTCACGTTAAGCCCCCTCCCCACCCCCCTTCTTTCACAAGCAGTGCGGGGCACAAAGTAACACTTTTGGTAGACAAAGGAGGGTTCTCCAGCTTCTGTCGTTTGGCCACAATCCGTTGCAACCAGGCCAGGACAGATATTTTAGAGGAGAGGCCCGAGCAGCTCAGATTTCTTCTTAATTTTCTTTATTCTTTAGTAAAAGGTGTAGAACACTTTGACTAACATTTCGATGTCGATGTTTTTTTGACTAACGAACATCGAAAACGTTAGTCAAAGATTAATAATGTTCTGCACATTTTTGCTAAAGAATAAAAAAAATAAGAAACATCTGACTGCACCGGCGTCTCCTTCTCTAACACTTTTTGGCTTTGGCTAAATATTTCTAAAATCATTTGAGTTTCACTAGTCACATGTTTTAACAAGCAACACTTGTTATTGAACTAATAACAGGCGTGTGTCGAAAATTGACTTTATTTTCCATAATGGAGAAATAACATATGCAGAGTCTAACCAAGGTCAATCTTGCCAAAAAATCCCTCAAACCTGAAAAACACATGAGGCAAAAGTGCAAAACATCACTAAACTAACACTAGCGCATTTTTGTATTGCAATCATTGTAGCCTACAGTTGTAACAGCGTAACAGTCGTTTTACTCCCCGATCGCTCATTATAAAGAACGTTTAACGTGTCCCAAAAACAGCTATCAATTAATCACCAAACATCTTATAAACAAGTATTGCCAGGAGCAACACCTGGCAAAAAATGATAACAACAGGCCTAGGCCTTTAAATGGCTCTGCTCCTGCCCAGATTCGAACTCAGAACTGCCTGAACTGCCAGATTCGAACTCAGAACTGCAGACCTGTTCTGGAAATACGTGCATTAACCCACTCGACCGTCAGACAACGCTATCTGCTTCGAGTAGGCCTATTGGGTAGGACTGTAGCCTACACTGGTTGCTGTGGCACAGTCTTGAGTGACCGAATTCGTTTTTCTTTGTCATATGAATGCTGTCATTTTGTTAACATTACTGTTAAGGAGATGCTGTAGGCAAAGTCTATATTTCAACCTCGTTAGTGTAGTAAAAAAAATCAGAACTATTCACAAGGTTTCTGGGCAGCATATTTATGTTCTGTTAGCAAGCGAACTTCTCATGACTACCGACAAAGTAGCCTACTGCCAGCTGACGAAGCTCTCATTTTAAAATATTACTGAATGACAGACACTGTACAATCAAGAAATCTTGCCACTGAATCCAAAACTATGTTTAAACATTATGTACAAGGCTTAGGCTACAGTGGACTAGCATGATGAGGGGCTGCTAAAAACACAGAGAAACGCACTGAAAACTCGGCCAATCACAGCCCTTGCTGTCGAATGCGCCGTCTGGTTCGACCGTGGAACTCCACAGCGGACTATGCTGCCCCCAAGCGGCTGCAGTTGTACTTACATTTCACCATTCACCATGATCGTGAATGAAGTGTCAATTTTTAACTGGGATCCACTGTACCTCCACCACCAACCACACTCTCAAAACAAACGTGTTGAAAATAGCACAACTTGTGTTGTTTTTATATGTCCAGATAGGGACATCACGTTTGTGTTGTTTCTAACACATTCATTTTAAGAGTGCACCTTTGCTCTTTTCTCCACTCCTCCTCTATTTCCCCTTCCAGTCCCAGTTCCACACCCATTTCTGCTGAATCCCTGCTCCAGTATACTGCAGTACTGCCACCTAATCCAGTGAGGTAGCATTCCCTCCTTACCTCCTCCTCTATGCACCCTTCCATTTTCTCTCCTGACCTGTTCTCTACTCTGCTATCTCCAACATACCTGCATCATTGCTGACACCCTTGGACTGAACTCCTCCTCCTCTGCCACATATCTGAGGGTGAACTCTGGGTCATATAGTAGGTCAATGAGAGGACAGCCGCCTTGAGCCACCTAACATCAGCATGGAAAGGGTAGGCTGGGGCCAGGCGTTTAGATGGTCATGTGACTCTTCTATCCTCATCTATCATTCTAGTGCAGCATTTACTCCTGTCCGTCTTTACTGCCACCTGAAAATACCTCAGGCGTCCCATGATGCTGTCATGTCCACTGATTATGAGAGGGGAAATTGATAGTTAAAATGAAAACTAATGACTGGCTATCCAAGACCAGAGTTCACCTTGAAGACCACCCTTGTATGCCCTAGAGGCAATCAGTGTCCCCCAAAACATATGCCTCAACAACAGATCCAGTAGCCTGGTCCTTATACAATATTGGAATTCCATTTGTGTCTACAGCAGCTCCATTTAACTATACATTTTATTCCAGATAGTCAAAAAATCCAAAGAGCATAATCATGCAGTGGACATCCAAGAGAGACGCTGATTTACAATCAGTTGTGATTTTGATGGAGGGTTGCTGCTTGCACTGATAGCTGATAATCAGATTTGTGCTTTTGTGCGTTTTTCAGTAATTACGGTGTCATCAGAGACTATGACTGCATAAAACGGACAATTTTGGGCCTTTCGTCCACACATAAACAGACGTTAAGCTCATTCAAATGGATATTTCTCAAAAACGTCTGTTTCTGTGGATCTGTCTGAAGTAGGGAGAACCAGCACAAAACATTTTTCTATTTTCTCAGTTCAAACTTGATTTACAAAAAGACAATAGACTTGAAAGCTGGGGCCAGAAATTTGGCCAGAAAAGAGTCCTACCTGTTTACTGCATGAAAGTTGAAACAGAATTAAAAAGATATAGTTTGTTAATAATTTAATTTAACAGCAACATACATGTATCTTTAATACAACCTTGACGCAGACATTAGATAGATAGATAGATAGATAGATAGATAGATAGATAGATAGATAGATAGATAGATAGATAGATAGATACTTTATTGATCCCCAAGGGGAAATTCAAGTAGAAGTGTGGTACAGTTGTAACAGTAAGCCTCATGAATGTAACAGTATAACATTATGAATCCTGTAACAAAAAACTGGGTAACACTTTATTTTAATGTGTCGCTGTTACAGTGTACCTACCTGATTAGGTACAGTGGTACAACCTGTGTAACAACATGTACTATCAGGTACTATCATTGTACTTGCATTATGTATTTGTGGGTACCTACATAGAGTTGTTACATTGTAATACTGAGTGCTTTTACAAAACTTTGCCAGTTTGCCTACATTTTCATCAGAGGCAAAGAGCTGACCTGAGACCTGCTGGATGGGGTAAATCTGGTCATGATAGATTTGATATACAAAGCATTCTTAGCTATAGTCAAGGCCTCATTGTTTTCAGTACATGTAACAGCTGTGCTGCTACAACCTTGTTACTCTTTGATACAGTGGAATAAACCTATTAAGTGTACCAGTTAATTACTTACATGTACATATGACATGTATGTTATGTCTTCGATGTCTTGGAACAGGTCTACTAATTCACTACATAGTACATATATCAACTGTGTTGGTACACACTTATTGCTCTTTGATACAGTGGCATAAACCCATTAAAATAAAGTGTACCAGTTAAGTACTTGCATCTACATATATACAGTACATCCTGTCAATGATGTTATATATCCTGTAATTGATGTGTTGAAACGTGTCTGCTGTTACACCACACAGTACATGTGAATTAGTAGACCTGTTCCAAGACAAGACCTGTTCCAGTTTATTCCACTGTATCAAAGGTTGTAGCAGCACAGCTGTTACATGTGCACTGAAGACAATGAGGCCTTGACTGGAGCTAAGCATGCTTTGTATATCAAATCTATCATGACCCAATTTACCCCATCCAGCAGGTCTCAGGTCAGCTCTTTGCCTCTGATGAAAATTTAGGCAAATTGGCAAAGTTTTGTAAAAACACTCAGTATGACAATGTAACAACTATATGTAGGTACTCACAAATACATAATGCAAGTACAATGATAGTACCTGATAGTACATGTTGTTACACAGGTTGTACCACTGTACCTAATTAGGTAAGTACACTGTAACAGCGACACATTAAAATAAAGTGTTACCAAAAACTGTGCTGGCTTAAACAAAGACTATCTGTTTTCATATGTAATTAACAAAACAAGTTTAGACAAGTAGTTTATTTATAGAATAATCTTTAAATATGCTTATTTTGGTCATATCGACTTGATAAAACCAGTAAAGGTAGTTGATAAACTGCTTATTTCTTACATGTCTGAAGCATTTGGCCCAACAGTGATATTTGAAGTTGCCATATTAAAGGCACTCTAAGCAATGACGCTCAAACAAAACAGAGAACTAGCTCGCTACTCCCTTCCGTGCAATTGAAACTCTCCAAAACGTGCATCTCGTCAGTGATTGGCTGCAGTGCTGCTGCTGGCCATTTCAGTGCCCTAAGCGAGTTGCTTTGTGCCCCCAAATAAATAAATAAATAAATAATAATCTATCTATAAAGCAAGAAGCGTCTGTGTGTCTGTATGTCTGTGTGTCTGTCCTAATGTCTGTGGCACGCATACAGTATCTCGCTGACTGTTTGGCAAACTTGGCAGGTGTCTTGCTACGGGCATGAGTAAGTGCAGTGCCAAATTTGACGTTGTTTGAATAAGAAATGCAAAAGATATCGTTAAATATATCGGTAAAAGAAGCACACATTGGCTTTCTCCGCTAGCCACTCCCCCTCCCACACAGCACTGTACTGTAAGCTACCAGTGAGGATAAAAGCAGGGCTTTGGCAGAACTGGATCAGTGTAGATTGCACGGGTAAAAGCGAGTGCAAGATGTGTTAACATGTCTGACCTCAACAATAAAGACCCCCTGTATGCGTTTTGCCTGCATAAAATGACTCCGCGGATTTTGCAACACGCCAACACACACAGGTATGCAGTGGCTCTTCAAAATGACATAAAAAAAATGATGTGCAATAAACGGACACTTCAAGCCCAGGCTACTGTGGACCAGTGGTGGAGGAAGTACTGAAACTCAGTACTTAAGTAAAAGTACAAATACACAGAGAAATATTTACTTTAGTAAAAGTAAAAGTACCACAATGACAACCCTACTTAAGTAAAAGTAAAAAGTACCTGCTTTTAAATGTACTTTAAGTATTAAAAGTAAAAGTATTTGCACAATGATTTATTCTCTTAATATATATATTCTAAAAGGAAAAATCAGTATGGGCTGTGGCATTTTAATTAAGCTAGTTTTAGGTTATACTCGACTAGATAGTTTTAAGTTAATGCAATTGTGCTTACCATCTGTGGGCCAGTTTACATTCTGACCTACAATTCTAGAGACTGTAATTCTGGTTATCTACTAGGGTGATCTGCTGAGTAATATCATTCAACAAAACACGAGAGCCTGAAGTTTAACGGGGTAGACAAGGGAAACGTCGGGTGGATCGTAATGCCAATTATGCTGATTGAACAGAAAAGTTGCTGAGAAAGGTGTCTTTATGATTAAGTTCAGTTTCACTTGCGCAGACGATAGACATTGAATGAGCGCTCACGTTACTACCCCCAATTGTAGGCTATGCATCTTTATTTAATCACACACAATTAAGGAATATTTCCTTATCTGGAAAATGTTACGTTTTTCCGCCACCGGTTCATTAATAGTCTACCATTCATTTGTGCCGCAAATGATCAGGCGATGGTGACAGAAGCATGGGCATAGCCTGTAACCGCTGATCCGCGGATAGCAATCTCATCGGAGAGGAGGCCCTAACGCTGCAGATAACAGACAGAGAAAGGCACAGAACACAGTTGCATGTACAGTGTAGCCATGGGTCTGGTGAATATAGCCTACCGAATGCAGATGGCTACAAGCTCACGCTTTGCCTGGTCTAGACTAGAAGCTTATGTTTCTAAGAATGCACGAAGCGCTCAGAATCTTTGGTAGCAACCCCGGTAAAACAAAGCGTGTTTGTCAGAGAGAAAAAAAAACTGATTATAAAACGTGTCGTAAAAAAAAGAACGATGGTGTTGTAGAAATGTAGCAGAGTAAAAGTACAGATAATTGCTGTAAAATGTAACGAAGTAAAAGTCAAAAGTATGCACTATAAATTTTACTTAAGTAAAGTACAAATACGTGGAAAATGTACTTAAGTACAGTAACGAAGTATTTGTACTTCGTTACATTCCACCACTGCTGTGGACTGTCTTTAGACTTTGAATAAGCAAACGACAATTCCAACGGCAAGGTCCTAAATTGAAATGAGCGATAATGGTCCCGAATTAGAGAACGTCTCAGAATGCCACATGCAAAGCATAACCAGCAATAAACGGACACTTCGAATAGTCCAGGCTACTTTGGACTGTCTTTAGATTTTGAATAAGCAAACGACAATTCCAACTGCAAGGTCCTAAATTGAAACGAGCAATAATGGTCCCGAATTAAAGAACGTCTCAGAATGCCACATGCAAAGCATAACCAGCAATAAACGGACACTTCGAATAGTCCAGGCTACTTTGGACTGTCTTTAGATTTTGAATAAGCAAACGACAATTCCAACTGCAAGGTCCTAAATTGAAACGAGCGATGGTCCCGAATTAAAGAACGTCTCAGAATGCCACACATGCAAAGCATAACCACCGACAAGCAACAAGTGGCAGACAGAGTGTGATGTCACTTATAGGCCACCAGAGACTTTTATTTTTAGTCACACCGTTGCAAATGTCATATGATGATGCATCATTCCACAAAATGGTTTGTTTTCTCTATCATCAAGATATTCAATAGGCTAAGCATATAGCCTTGACTCAAAACAGCTAGGATTATGTAATTTTGATTTGTAAAAAAATGTCACATGCAGCCATGCTTAAATTCTGCTCACTTCACATTTATTATATTATTATATTATCTGTATTCATTATTGAATGCTTACCTGGAATTGTGTTTTTCCCTATCATCCTATTTTTAAAGCAGGCCTACCTGCAGGCATGTAATTGGGCTACAGGAATAGTTTGTTTGAATGGGAACTTGTGATTATTATACGGCTCTTCACAATGCAAGTAGAATGCTCCATTGACTTGAATGGGATTTCCGAAAGTTCTAGCGGTCATTATTTCTTGGGAAAGGACCTCTGAAAACAAGAATGACCGCTATCAATGGCAACGGAGTTTGTGCTTGGAACTTCATTCAAAAGTGAAAGCAGACGGTTGATCAGCTGTGTTCTAAAGAATGTTTGATTCAAGTTCAGCGTGTGTTGCGAACTATTTGTTTCTCAGCAAAAGACACGACGAAACGGTAACAAATAAGTGTAAAGAGACATATCATGGAGTTTATTTTTTCGTTTTGGCAAGTAGCCGTATAATAAGCGGGATAATGTATAGAACGCCGGTCATCATGGGAAAATAAGTCCCTTCAGGGCGAAACAAGACCGCTCCGCTGGCGCGTCGGGGTCCGGTTCGCCCTGTCGGGACTTATTTTCCCCATAATGACCGGCGTTCTATACATTATCCCTTACTTAATCCTATTTTTTTTACACCTAAAGTAAAGTAAAAGGCCTAAAATTTAAAGATCATTACTGTGTGTTTTTAAAACATTAATTTATATAGAAATGCAGAAATTTGACTTATAAATGGTGCATTGTCACTTTAAGAGCATTGAGTCTTTATGTTCTCATAATGCCCTTTTGCCAGTTTACAAGCCTTGTTTGCATTGACATTGATAGCACAATTTTAACAATAATATGCACAATGTTAAGTTATTATAAGCAGTTTTCATTTCTTTGGAAATGGAAGTATGTAATGACATGTTGCTTCACATTTCTGTTTGCAATTAAAAGTGAATTATGAGCCTGGTAGCCACATAGCTATCTAATGGAATGCATTCTACAAAAAGGCAAATAGGGGACTCGTCTTTATATTCTTGTCCATGTTGAAATCACATTGATTGCAGATGTTGAAGAGCCCTCTTACCAATCTGAGTTTAAAAATGGTCAGTAGTGGGAACCGCATAACCTCGCAAATCGCAACCTCCTGTAGCTTCGTCTTTGTTGCCTTCATGATTTCCTTATAAAAGTTTATTATAAGGAGATACAAAATGACAAGCCAGCTGGAATCTGCCACTCTATTTGTCTCTCTCCTGTGCGTGCAAGATGCATTCCCAATTAAGTGGAGTAAGAAAAGTTAGATTTGTGGTGGTGGAGATTGAGAGGACTCAAAAAGTATCATCCTTGCCTAGGGGCAGCCGTGGCCTTCTGGTTAGGGCCTTGAGCTTGGAAGGGTCCGAAGGGTTGCTGGTTCGATCCCTGACCAGTAGGAGAAACGTGGGCGGGGGAAGTGGTTCAGCACTGCTCTCCCATGCCCACATCCACGGCTGAAGTGCCCTTGAGCAACCCCTCATTGCTCCCCGAGCGCCAATGTAGGTGTGGGATAATTTTTATTTTTCTCATTGAATGTTTAGTATACCTTATATACATGTAGTGAAATCTAATTTCATCTCCTAGTGTCATCTCCTTACTCTGACCCTTGTGTTTTCTGAAACTCCTCCGTTAGAATGTTTAGTTAAATTAACCCTTGTGTCAGAGAATTGTGGGTAACCCTCAGGATGGGGGGTCATAAACATTTCTTATCTTTGTCAAAACACCAGATGGTTAAGGGGGGTTGTAAACATTTCTTATCTCTGTTAAAATACCAGATGGTTAAGTGATTAATGGAGGGTGACAACTTGTGATTTTCCATGGGTGTGGGGTAAGGTATAAGAGTTGGCTTCACCCACAGATGTGTGGGCTTGTTACTTTGACATTTCATGTGGGTAACATGCTCCCGGCGCCGTGAATAAAGCTGCAGTCTCACACCAGTTGTCTTGCATTAATTTTGACCACATAGGAAGGCAGCTCACTGCTCCGGGTTGGTGCTTCACCTTACTGGATGCTCATTGTGTGCTTCTGTTCACGGCATACTCTGGATGTCTCACTAATTCACGGGTGGGATAAATGCAGAGACCAAATTCCTTGTATGCACAAGTATACTTGGCTATAAACCTGGTTTAAATTTACATTTGCATTACATGTAACATGGTGTGAACATTGTAAACGTTATCGAGAAAGAGTGAAATGCAGTTAGCAGTAAAGCGACTATTTACTGGCTACATTTGGGTGCTCCCTCTGTCCTTTGGTGCCTTAAGCACAGTGCGTGATGCGCGTGGTAGGAGCAGCGGCACTGATTGGCTGGAACAGTTTGTTATGTCTTTATGGTCCAGGCTGGACCAGGTTGTTTTTGTTGCCGTTTTTGGAGCCTGGGCTGTCCACAGAGACCAGGGTTTTTTTTACAGTGTAGTCAGGGCACAGTTAGCGGATGGTGAGGTGATGTTTGCTTGCTGTATGTGACAAAAAATGTTTCAGCTTAGAAACTGCGTAACATTGCTTAGAACGCCTTTAAGTTTAATTGGGTGTGATCACGGCACAAAATTCATAATGCATAACTCACAATCAGAAGTGTTCACAGATGCACGATAAAATAGTTAATTTGGCCATAGAGACGGGTGTTACAATTGACCCGCACAGGACATGTTTTTATTTTCTTTCTTAGCATTTGTTGCGGTTACATAAATCAAATGGCACTCTTCAAACAGAGGGTCTGAAGATAATGACATGTGATTGAAGTCCACAAGCATGAATTTCACAAAGCAAATTAAAACAAACCGTTCCGGTAGGCCTAAACAAGTTGCCTATTTTTCGCGATGCTTGAATTCCGCACTTGTTTCCTTAATATCTCTGGCAGTGTTTGTTGTAGACAATTCATATTTGGATGGCTGTAAGATTGTAGAGAGTTGTATGATATGTATGTATTGACGTATCCGTAGCTGCACCGTATCTTGAGAATAAAACACTGTTACATTTGTACCGACGTTACTAGTTCTCCCCTAACACTTTTCTAAATTATGATATGAGAAGAGCAATAGCAACAGTGGTAACCATACGTTTTTGTTATATATATGTCATGTAAACAGAATCTTAAAAATAAACACTTGTCAGACAGATTTATTTCCTGGCAGCACGGCAGCCCTTGATTCCCCATTCGCCTGCAGTTTAGACAGGAGCCTATTCATAATTCAGTCCATTGTCTTGAAATTTTTATGTCCATGCATGTCACGTAAGTAAACGTGAATTCATTATACGTTCTTGTTGTCTGAGGCTTCCTGCAGCAAGAACCTTTTAGTGCCTATCTGCCTTGTGGCGTTTAAAGCCTTTTGTAGCTTATTACCCTGTCAGCCTACAGAACTTCTCCAAACTTCAGCCGTGTACAAATGCAACTTGCAACTTAGGGGAGGCTAAACAGCAACACTGGCAGACAGGTCTTAAAAGCACATTAGGTCTTTCGTTAAGCATGATGTCTTTGCCTCTAATGCACTTGGATGGCTTTGCAGTCATATCCCATAAAGCACATCTTCTTGTAAGAGGAAACTCCATATTCGTGTTGCCTCGTCTAGGCGTTAGGTGAAGTGGAACGCTTTGGAGCACTCATTCAGCTTTATCTCGTTTAAATCGGTAAATCTGGAGATTTGGGAGGTAAGAGCTGATTTTAAAAGGAGATAATCTGCACCGGAACAATTGAACATGTGTGCTACACAGAGTTTGATGGAGACATATGACAACATGCCACTGGAATCACTGGAATGTTAATTACATGGAGTAGATTTATGTATCATATAGAAACAAGTGAGGCTTTAATGACTTTGACAAGAGAGAGGGTTTACTGCAATCATGACAGTTTGTGTAAGACCTGAGAGTGAAAATATACATATGGCAGCCACATTTTTTTAAACAAATTGAATGTTAATTTACCATATGCTTGAGTATCCATGTGCATAATCATCACCCACACAAATCTGGAGTCAGAGCAAACATGTACTGAGGAGTAGACCTACGTTATGTAGCCTACTTATCGGAACTCCCCCTATTACCATCGGTCCTGTATTTAGCATTTCTCAGATTTCGGGCCTATTTGGGTTACTGAAATTTTGAAAAATAAAATTCAAACTTTTACTAATTGGTATGCAACAAGTTATCAGTCATTTTGATAGGAGTAACCTTGTGAGCTTGGTTGAGACCACAATATAAGGGAATTTATGTTTTTTTGTCATTTTTCAGGTAAATGTCATTACCATCACATTACCTAATATGTACATTTTAAAGATGAAATGGTCAATCAATGATCAATCAATGATCAATTATGGTTTCACATGAAGTTTATTTTATCTTGAACTTATTAGAATTGTTGAATTTTACTTACAACATGAATTATAGTCGTTTAAAGGAACCGTATGTAAGATTGTGGCCAAAACTGGTATTACAATCACTTTCAAATTACTGTAGAGCGGTGTATCCCCTCCCCCTCCCCCCTGACTGGCAGAGCTGGCAACCCGGATGCCGAAACACTACTGAGTTTGTGATTAGTAGATAGGTGGAGGGTGGCGCATCAGGCCAAAACACAACATGACAACATCAACATCAGTTGAGGGCTGCAAGTTCACTTTTTAAATGACAATATCCTGGCCGGACTACTGTTGTCAGTGATATATGTATTTGAAATGAACATGATTTCTTAATGTCTAGTGACATATCAGGGCCATTTTATGATTCATTGAAATACATTTCTTACATACGGTTCCTTTAAGTATCTTATTATTTTATTTTTTCACTCGACCCTGGCTTGGAATTTCATTTATTTGAAATAAATGCCATATATCATATCTGTTTTCATCCAGTGGCAATTTAGACTGTCCAACATTGTCAAAAATATCTAATTAATGTAATTTATTGTAATTTATACATATTCTATTGGCAAAAATATGCATGATGATGGTGAAGACATTGCAGTTCTGGTAATGACATTTGTTGCGGTGATGACAAATCACTGATCGTAATCTATTGCAATTAAATGTTTATAATTTAGAAACCCAAGTTGAACTGACTTTGTGAAAAATAAAAACGTATTTCTTTTAAAAATAGTACTTTAAATGTATCTGCAAAAATGTCATCACCAACACAGTCGTCATTACCACTACATTTCAAGCTATAATGTGCTGGTAATGACTGTGTTGGTGATGACATTTATACCGAAAAACTACCCTAAGAAGCAAAAATGATCACCATGCAAGTGTAGCTAGCTTTCTACATGTAATGTACATCATTTAAACTATTAAAGTAATTTTAAAATTTCAGGAATATTCAAAAATACAGAAATACAATGCGTATGGTAATGACACATAATAAGTGTACATGCCCAAAACGAGGGATAAAGAGTAGATTTTCTTATGTTTCTGGACATCAAGGCATCAATCTTTCTGCTTGACACCCATGTATTCCACTGTGATATTAGGTGACCATGGTTACCAATATTTTTTTGATGAAAAAACAGTAGCAAAGTGCCTTTATGTAGTAGAGTGTGCTGGTAATGACGGCTAAACCATGGGACAGGTAAACATTAAGCAAAATAAAACAGGAAATGCATAAATATGCATAATGTGTGCATGCAGTTCATTAGTTCAGGTAACATTTAATTCATATGCATGATTTTTTTAATTAATTTTTGATAAATAATGTTTGAGATATGGCACAATATGTGAAAACTCTGGTTGCGGACAACACCAAAACACTGATATTGTACCATAAAACACCAATAAAATGTGTCTAAATCATGAGTAGGAGCAACCATTAAAAAAGTCTAGGCTTGTTTTTCTTTATACTAATTAGTGATGCTAAACATTATTAGATTTAATGTGTTTTTAATAGAATTACACCCTGTGGACAGAAATAGGCCCCAATTCTACAAACCAAGACGGCGGATTCCTAAAGAAACGCAAGCACCCACACCATATGTGTATCTAAATTACCGTGACTCAAAGAGCTGTAAACAGTGTTGTAAGTCTGCGTGTACACATCCGCTTGGAGCTTCAGTGGAATTTTAATTTCATGACGAGAATTCTCAGTCTAACCATTCATTTGCCGTTGAAACGGCGTAAATAGGCGACCCATCAGGCCAGCACTAACTCCAAGCGTGGTAAACAAAATCGGATATTTCAGGCAGTAGTAAATGCTCCCGTTAAGAACCAAACCAGATTTTGTTCAAATCTACACACCTATGGCTACTGAAAAATGTAAGGTTCATTTAGCAAATGTTATTAAAAAACATTGTTGTTTTAGAATTTCCAAACAAAAGTGGTGATAATTGGGGGTGTTACAAAGTGTTGATCACTGTGCACATTTCATGGCCTGTCAATTTGGTTGTTTACTAACAACATATTTCCAAGTCTTGACTTGTTTTTCCTTCTGAAATATGGTTCCCATAAAGAGGAAGCTCATCTATGGCTATTACATGTAGATATTCACAGGAATAGAGTATTCCTAATTCTTAAGTGCATATACAACATTAATTAATGGACCATGTATTTCCCTTTACTCTGGATAAATGTATAAAGCATCTGAAGCTGAGGCCATAAGAAACATTACTTCTTAGAAAAGTACCACTGTCCCCGTGCCCTCCAGAAAGGTAATCTACCACCCTGGCAGCCTCTTTTAATGAGTGATCACTGAGGGCTTATGGGAAATGAAGTGCAGTGGCAGCATCCATTATTGTCTTGCCGTGGCGGGGCGCGACTGACGCATCTGAATAAGTTATTGATTCATTTACTCCTTGGCTCTCCGAGCACAGCATGTCACCCGACTGGCTCTGACACCTGTAATCTGGAACATCTGGAGCCATAAATACACTGGCGCTTGTATGTTTCCAAATGCCCGTCTGCCTCATTAGCCCTTTATAATTCTTCAGTGTGCCATGAAAAACACAGGCCTGTCTGCCTCTGTCTACTTGCTGGGCAAAGTCTAAAGTCTAACTAAAGCTTGATTAAGAACTATGAAAATTCCATTTGTAAATGCAATAACAGAAAGTTCCTCAGCACATAGAGTGGTGGGTCGATGTTACAACTGTAGTTGCGGCCCTAGTCTGCCTGTGTGTGTTCTGCTTTTCCTGTGATCAAGTCCTGCCTCCTCCTTGATTGCCGGAAATGGAATTCCGGGTTGGGTTGATAGTGTGTGCACTGTCATTAGACCTGCTCCGAAACAACTTTGTTGTAGTGTGTTCCGGTGTCATAAACAAAAACTACTTTGCGGCAGTGTGTGCTTGGGTCTAACTCCCAGTGGGGAGGGTGGCTACGTATCAGATATGATAAATACTGGCTTATGCGCCAGGGTGTGTCGGGGTCGGCAATCATATTCCCTTTCGGAATAATGTTTGTGTGTTTTATTCATTTGGTTTACTTCATACTGTAGTAAAAAATATTTGTAAGAACATACTGTAAACGGATGTGATTAACTTCATCAGTCTGTCTGCCTCATATTTGCAACTGATTGTGCCTGGTGAAGACACGCCTCGACCATTTGCAAATTAAGTCTTTTGTCATGTACAACGGCCCAGCTTTTGTCTTATGCCAGACTTCACCATTGGTGGTCGGCGCCAATTAAGCACGCATAGGTCCGGGGCGTGTCTGAACTTTTCCACTGGAGGAGACAAAGAGCCTACTAACAGGATAAAAGGCTGTGACATATGGGAGTCGTGAGGTGACTTGAGGCAACTTGTTTCATGTTCTCCTCCGAGCCGGCTTGTAATAAACCTGGGAACGTTTCCCTTTCTTAACACATCTCAGTCCGGTTTTGCTTCCACGTCATTTTTAAATCTCACCACAATACTTTCAGCTATCCTGGCTCCGCCCTATGTACTTCCGCTCAATTTTTATTTTCCTTCAGTATGTTGTCTGGGTTTGCGGTATATTTGCGGGTTTTCTCCGGTCAATCTTTATCTGTCCGATCAGCGAACAGAAGGAGTAGCTGAGAACGATGGCGTTGAGGTCGTGCGAAGACGAAACTGAAACTTATTGTGATAAACAGAAGTAGCAACACCTGCAAATGTCAAAAAATGCATTTGGAAAAATGCTGAAATTTATTTACAGCAAAGGTAGACCCACATACATTGTTTTCTGGCTGTGGGTGCTATTTATTAGCCTGGAAAATCCCGACCCTGGTAATCTAGAAAGAATAATGATTCCGGACTTTGACGCAATTGGATAACATTACGACTATGTTTACTGACCTCCAACATTGCAGCGCTGTCGTCATCTGTTTAGCTCGCCTCTGGCCCGCCTATATCAGATACACCGATATGATTGGCGAAGTAGGACGTAACATTAGCTCTGATCAATGTGATTGGTAAGGCTGGACCAATAATTTCAAAGGGCAAAGTGTTGCAAACGTTTCCAAATCGATATTTGCCAGCCTTCGTGAAAGAGTCTGGGTATTTCCAGGCTAACTTTCAGCACCCTCTCATCTGAACTTTTATTTTGATTCATAAATAAACCACATTCCTTTTGTAGGCTACATTTACTACCTTGTTAACTTGTTCACCTCTTTTTAATGTTGGAAATTGAACTTTCTTGAACAGAATATCTGGGTTCATGAAATTTTAGAAACGTACATTGTTGCGGAACAGAATCTTCTGTTATGTTCAAAACTCCACTGCTGAAGGGTTAAATTAGAGCCCTCTGCTTCTGCCCCCCCCCCTCTCTCTCTTTATGTATGTAGGCCAACAGCATGTCCCACATTTCTTTCCTTCTTTCTTTTTATTTTTCCTTCTGTCCAGTCTATCTCTCTCTTTTTGTATCAATCTCCCACTCTGTCTGTCTCTCTCCCCTTTTTACCCATCTTTCTCTCTTTCATTGTCTCTCCCCCTCTCTTCGCCACTCACCCAGGCCTGACTGCATGGGAGTGACGGCTGTGGTTAAGTGCAGTGGTGGTGGCGCGTGCTGGCGGGTCTGACCTTGCCAGGCAAACATCTGCAGTGCCCCGTCGACACTGACATGCCCAGGCTCTTCTCACATGCTGCCTTCAGCAGAGCCGACGCATCAGATGCCATCACTGCTCAGGAGACATGCAGTCAAGGTCATAAGAGCAGGAACGTCCACTGGATGGCCACCACAAGACACTGTTTCAGATGACAATTCACTGAATGTCTCTTGTATAGGGTAGACATATACAGTAATATGCAGTAGATGCTGTGTGTATTTGTTTTTTATTCTAAATATAATACCATTTTCTTTTCCTCTTTTCTTCTTTCTGCCATTTTAATAAATGTTATTTTTGATGAGTTTTTATTTTTGTTGTATTTAGGCATTTCCTAACACTATCTATTGTATCAGTGCCACTGTCATGGGAAAATATAAGAAAATATCTGTATGTTTGTGTGTTGATTTCAACAGTCTTTATTTTGATAATATTCTTAACGTTTTTGTCAAGGAATCCTCTTCACTTCAGGTGGGCATTTCAACTGAAATTGTTGCCAAAGGTGTGAAAATCCCCCTTCCCTTGAGTGACCTGCCCAGGCAGGTTCCAGAAATATCTCTGCACGCAGAGTAGCAGTGACCTGGCAGTGAACTTCCCCCACCAGGAAACCCCCCAGCCCTGTTTGATAAACCCCCTTCTCCCTGCAGTGGGGGTGAGGATTGTAAAACACGCCTCCTGTTTGCCAGAGATTAAGTTGACCATCTCTGTGTTGAGGCAAAGTGATAATGGAGCAAGTTTTCGTTTCTGTGACACTTCGCCGCCTCTCTCTCCCTTCATCCAACCCTCTCTCTCTCTCTCTCTCTCTCTCAAATGATACCCTTTCTATCACTCTGCTCCATGAGATACTTAGCATGGATAGAATGGTACAAGAGGTGGCTGCCATTACCCGGGCTCGGCGCCATCCATCCTGCACAGAATCCTCACGCCACAGATCAATAGACACTGGCGAGTAGATGAGGAATGGCAGGCATGAAATCGGAGGGAAAATACCCGTCAGAGAGAGAGAGAGAGAGAGCGGAGGAGAGGACAGAAAGAGTGAGAGAGAGGTGAAAAGGGGGAGAGCGAGATAGAGAAAGAGGAGGGATGGAAAGCTGGAGGCTCAGCAGGGTGACAAGGTAAAGAACAGAGTGAGTGAAGTGTAGGAGGTGGAGTGAGCGGTAGGTAGAGGAGTGAGAAGGGGAGGGGTATAGAGGGGGTAGGAAGAGGAGGGGGAGGGGAGGGGAATTGAGGGGGGTAGGAGGAGGAGTGAGAGGGGAGGGGAGGGGTATAGAGGGGGTAGGTAGAGGAGTGAGAGGAGGAGGGGAGGGGTATAGAGGGGATAGGTAGAGGAGTGAGAAGGGGAGGGTATAGAGGGGGTAGGAAGAGGAGGGGGAGGGGTATTGAGGGGGGTAGGAGGAGGAGGGGGAGGGGAGGGGTATTGAGGGGGTAGGAGGAGGAGTGGGGGTAGAGGGGGGTAGAGTGGAATGAAAAGAGAGAGAAAGACAAAAGAAGAAGAAAATAAAAGAAATGTGAGGTGGGTCAAAGAAAGACAGAGAGAGAACAAGAAATGGGTGGATTAAATGAGGAAAGAAAAAAGATGGGGTGGGTAGAGGAGGGTAAGGACCGATATAGGACAGAGAGAGAGAGAAAAAGAGAGGTTACATGGGTAGTCTGGGGAAAGAGAAAAGAAAAAAGGGGTGGTCACAGGGAGCAAAAGAGAGAGAGAGAGAGGAGGAGGAGGAGAGTAGAGGTGGGGATGTGCATGAGTGGGTGGACACAGAGGGAAGCTGAGCAGAAAAAGGTATTGGAGCGCTCAAACATAAATGAGTCATAATTTGTGTTTGGCCATTAATGTACGTTGGTGTCCTTGCTGTGGCATCCCACTGTGGAAATGAGATCTCACCTGAGCACTTTTCATTAATTAATGTCGCTTGCCAATGGCCTGTGCTGTAATTTCACACATTGCCTCTCTCAGAGCCTGAGACCCTAGGTGTCTCTTTAAAATGGCAGAATGTGACATAACCCGACCAACCAAAAAACATGCTGATTGCCGTGGCACAGCTCCTCTCGAAAACAAATTACCGCTGGTCAAATAATTACCCCCATTCCCTCATCAGCCCCCTGTGTATGGTGCCCAATGAAGTAGAGGGAAAAAACAGCACAACTGTGTTTGCTCAACCTCCCTCTACAAATTAATACAAATCTGGAGCCCAAAAAAAAAAACTTTGAAAATGGGAGGACTGTGACAAGTCCCATATGTTGGGGTAAACAAATCACAATAAAATCACAGAAGTATGTGAGAGACTTTTTAGTGAGATTTATTTCTTTAAAGGTCAATTTTAACAATTTGTGATGCTATAGGAATATATGTGTATTGTATGTGTATTCAGGCCTCCTATTCATTACGCTAAGGCTATGACTTTTACAAAGGTTGTATGCAATTGTTTTGGAAACAGCAGAGTGAAAATGCAATACATTTTAATGAAACTGTGATGTGTTTTCATGGTACTGATTAAAAAGGAACCAGTGATGTTAGGCTAGTGAAAGGCCAAACCTCACAGGTTTGTGGGAAATTACAAAAGCAACGAATAACAAAGAGGGAAATATGAACATAAATCCTAAGGCACGTGGCACGTGTGTTATTGCCTGCAGGAGCAACCAGCCGAGAAGGGCTCTAGCATGTCCTCCTGACACGGCTGTGCAGAGCCTCAATTAGAGGCTCAGGATGGCTTGGCCGCAACACAAAATCTGACAGCTGAGCTTTTTTTAATGCAACATAAACAAAACAGGCACCCGTTTCAGCAGTAGTATGTTAATTCAACAGCAGGTAATACTAATAGTTTTTTTCCCCCTTGAAGCATGACTGCACATTATTGCCGATAGAGAAAGAGAGAGAGAGAGTGATACACAGAGGCAGACACATTGCGAGAGAGAGGGGGGCATTGAGAGAGAGGGACAGAGCGAGGGAGATAGAGAGAGAGAGAGAGAGAGTCAAGCGTATAAGTGCTGACAGTGCATGTGCTCTGGCCAGATGAGAGAACTGAGGAGATGGGTGGTAGAACCTCTAAGGTTAATGCATGTCTTTGTGCATGTGGACCACACACACACACACGCAAACCATTTAGATTAACACACCCATACAAAACACATCTAACATAACGGGAAAAGTTAACATATAGGCACCCATATGCCTGATAAATGTGTTCAAGGAAAACCCCAGTAGTGCAAGGTCACTGTCTAGACTGTATATAGTATAAACACGGAGAAAATGAGGTGAAATTACTGTCTCCTTTGTTAGTCAAAGGCTCAGGGGAGCTGTACAGCATTTCAACTAAAAGCATTTGTGAGACAGAGCCAAAGTGAAGAAAGAAGGATAATGCAAAGATGTACCAACTCAAGCCTGCGATAACAGATTTGAGCTTAGCCACACAGCCTCTTCCTCCCTGCTGGCTCTTTGCTCCGCTGCCGTGATCACAACATACAGCATTGTCAGTAATTATTCCACACTGAGAGATTGTCGGCAGGTGAGAAAATAAACATGTAGCAGACCAAAACAGTGCAACAAATTGGATGTCTATGTCTCATTCTGGTTCAAACTGAAATCCATCAGAATGCAAGAATGTATTGATGGTTTTTTTCCTTCTGTCAAAATACAGAGGTGTGTTAATACAGCCGTGAAATGTCTGCCTGAATCATGTTCCTCTCAGTCTGCTGCATCAAACCTCAAATTACCTCACTTCCTCCTTGTCTGTGTTGCAGACAAAGGTGGAAAACTACAGCTTCAGAAAGTAAAAGTCCTTCCATGAATTGGTTCTTCCTGTACACTTAACACAGGCGACTTCACTTGAGTAGCTGATCTACCTGTGGTCTAGAATCAGTACAAAATGCAAGAAAGAAAGACAAAACACAAGTAACATAACAAGCAAGTGGCTTGTTTGGCTACATCAAGCACATTTGCAGTGGAACAGCCCATCTTAATAGTACTCGGCCTCTTCTCAGGGAAGATAGGGGTTATCACGTGGTTATGTGGTGCATTTCCAGAACCTCCTAGCGGCAGAACCTCTGGCATATGCCCGTGTGTCTAAGGGCACATGGGCTTTGAAGAAGGGGGCAGGGTAAGGGAGTGTGTGTGTGTGTGTGTGTGTGTGTAAGTGAGTTAGTGTGAGTGTATTTGTATGTGTATGTGAGAGAGAGAAAGAGAGACAGAGAGAGAGAGGGAAAGTGTGTGTGCGTGTGTGTGTGTGTGATGGGGTGAGTACAGAATTGGCACACAGCTGAGAGAGAAGTCCATGCTCTGGTGGCAGGAGGGGATGGAGAAGGAGAGGTGCGGGGGTTGTGGGCAGTGACAGCTTGGTCCTTTGATGTTCAGATCCTGACCTGTGTTGTCCTTCCAACCATTTGGGGTCCATCCAGCTGTCAAGCAGTGTGGCCTGGTGACTTTTCCCCTCTTTTTCATTTTTGTGACATGTCTCTCTCTCTCTCTCTCTTTCTCACACACACATACACTCCCTCCCTCTCATTTGAGGGCCTTTGAGATTGCAGACCTCTCTGCCCTTGAGAGTAGTGAGAGCAACTGAAATCAGAGAGTGTATTTTGGCAGAGGAGATTGTAATCAGTGGGCGCAAAGAAACTGCTGCACACAAAACTGCTGCACATGAACTCTGAACAACAAGAGACATCTGAAAATGTCTATAAACCATAAGTGTCCATTTCCATTTAAGAATCTTTTTTGTGACTTATTTTCTACACACCAGATTAGAGAAAACGTGAGAGAAGCATGTCTACTTACAGTAAGCTTTGACTTTAGAGATGCCTCCCAAGGTGTTATATGCGGTGCGCATGTTAAATGAAATCCACGTAAAATAAATTTGCATGCTTTGTGCAAAAAGCATCTTCCTACAAATTCTGGTATCATACCTTGTCTGCTATCATCACAGTTTGCTGCTTTTGAAAAAGGTACACTCTTAAAAAAATGTGTTGGGAACAACACAACTTGCATTGTTTTCTAACACATCTCTATGTCCAGATAGGGACAGCACATTCGTTTAAAGAGTGTCGGGATTAGAGTAAATAAAGATTTGATGACATTAAAGTAAACATAGCAACAAGGGGGTCTTGTGGGCAGCATCTTGGGAGTGTAAGATGCGGAGGTATGGTTAACAAGACAGGTTTAGCATTGTTTGCTCTCTCTCTCTCTCTCTCTCTCTGATGAATGCCTCAACGTCTGCCCAAGATCAGGTCCACCCCCCCCCTTACACACACACACACCAGCCGTGGCCCACTGGTTAGCACTCTGGACTTGTAACCGGAGGGTTGCCGGTTCGAGCCCCGACCAGTGGGCTGCGGCTGAAGTGCCCTTGATCAAGGCACCTAACCCCTCACTGCTCCCCGAGCGCCGCCATTGTAGCAGGCAGCTCACTGCGCCGGGATTAGTGTGTGCTTCTGTTCACTGTGTGCTGTTTGTGTTTCACTAATTCACTGATTGGGTTAAATGCAGAGACCAAATTTCCCTCACGGGATCAAAAAAGTATATATACTTATACTTATACTTATACAAACTTCCTCCGAGCGTTGCCACCAGCGGCTTACCATGGCTGCTCCAGGCCTAAGTGGACCATTGGCCGAGTGGACCCAGGGTGTGTGGTAGTAGGTAGTGCGGCACTGGATCAGTCCCCCTCTCCCCAGGGCTCCGGCCACAGTCCACAGGCCTCTTTGGATGGGCTGCCCTGGCAGTGCCTTTTAATGATGTTTTTTTTTTTTTTTTTTTTTTAAAGAGGAGGGCTTGAAAGACTCGCTGTGCTGTGAAAAGCGCTTCAATCTGGCACCGGGGGGAAACCAACAGGGATATCTCTGGAAATAGCCCCCTGTTTTAATGAGTTTGTTCATTAAAAGTTGAACTATTTCCTGTGAGATCCCAACTCTTCTTTTAAGCGTGGTAAGAAGCTATATGAAAGTCATCTGAGATAGGAAAATATTCAATTCTGAGTGTACTTGTCAGTGATACTGTGTGTATTTATGTATGTGTGTGTGTGTGTGTGTACTTGCTTCTATATAAAGCACTATATTTTTTATTCCAAATTGAAACTGCTACAAGTTCAACTTTAGCAAAGCAGAAATTGTTTTCCATTACACTGTGTGAACTGGGAATAGAAACTAGTTCCCTCACAGTTTATGCCAGCTTTGATATGAGCCTGCGCCGACATTCTCATGTCTTACAACTTCCCATATGTGCATGTACAAATCTGTATCTGTCCTTTTGTTATCGTATTCGCTTAGTAGTTGCTTTCATCCAAAGCGAATTTCAATGAAAATATGTTCTGTTTCTTTGGCACAAAACCCATGACTTTGGTGTTAGCAACATCCTGTACCAGGTGAGCTGAAGTGATTGTGCATCCCAAGCTGGGAAAGAGCCTCTATTTAAGGAGAAATCTGGTGAGTTTTCACAAAGATATCTGTTTCGCGAGGTCACCGAGTACTATCAGTACGGAAAAACCCCCCAAAAAAACAATCGGTTTTACCTAGCTCGACTTGCTGCAGACAGACAGCTACAGCGCTACACTTTGGGGGCATGTCCGTGAGCTCCCATGTACATGCTCCCAGAGTATACTGTAGCGCTGTAGCTGTCTGTGTCTATGTGAAAACTCGCCGGATTTCTCCTTTAAGTCTCACTATCACACTGAATTCATTATCATACTAAACAAATTCTTCTTGTTTCATTTCTATCACTATATTATGTGCTCATTAAATACCTCCTGAGTGTTCTTCTCGGGTGGACGCTTGTCCACCACTCCATGTTGTCCACAGCTCGGTCCTGCTGCTCCCCCCTCTCTGACCACAGACGTTGATGTGTCCTGCCATACCAACTTCCCCCAGGCCCCTGTCTGCACGCTAATATGACATTTAACGGTGATTAAATTCTTGCAAATTTTAATAGAAAATGATATCCCTTAAGGTCTCAGTGTCATTTGCATGGGTAGTTTGGATATCAGCTTCATAAAGAAATAAATAAAATAGCTCTGATGACACGCAGTGATGACACACTGTCATTAGGGATTAGCCCTTGTGAAGTCACCAGAGTGGATGGACCCAAAGTGTACCATGTGTGTATGTGTGTGTGTTTGTGTGTGTGTGTGTGTGTGTATGTGTGCGTGTGTCTGTGTGTTCTTTAAGTATGCATGTGTTTATGTGTTTGAGTTTGTGTGTGTATGTGACTGTTCCAGTGTGTGTTTATGTGTTTGTGTTCCTACATGAATGAGTGTGTGTGTGTGCGTGTGTTTGTTTTTATGTATGTGTGTGTGTATGACTGTTCCAGTGTACATTTGATGTTTGACAGTTTGTGAATAGTTTTGGTACAGGATGTGTGTGTTTTGTTTGTGTTTTCCTAATTGTGTGTGCCTGTGTATGCATGCGTGTATATGTGTGTGTCTGTATGTGTGTGTGTGTGTGTGTGTGTGTGTGTGTGTGTGTGTGTGCCCATATGTGCACACTGAAAACCAGGGGACCATGCCCACCTACCGTGTATTTTGCCCCCGGCCTCCAGGTTGCATCACCTTCAGTGGTGTTCCAGCTGTTGCGTGCTGGTAAACAGAAGTGGTGTTCAGAGACTCCCCGTGTACCACCGCGGGCTTTGAAGTAGCACTCATCTGACAACCCTGGATCAAGTCTCTCAGCCCGAAGATAGCAGGTACCCAGAGACAGAAAGCAGAGGAGGTGGGAGCGAGCTACACAGGTGAACCACCTGAGGGGCCTTCTGCTATGAGAGACACTCACCAGTGTTGGTGTGTGGCACAGGAACTCTCAAAAATATTGGAAAATATATCTGCAATAATTTAGGACATCTTTGTTTCATCATTAATCAGATGTGGGTGTCTTGGAGGTCTTCTGAAGAGGCGTGTAGTTTTGTCTCTACTTTGCTGCCGTTCATTCATGTCTGATTCATTTTTAAAATTTGTTTTGTGCTGCATCTGTTGCATTTTAGACATTGATTTACATTGATTCAATTACAGAATTACAGTTTTTATAATTCTGATCTTTATTTCGTTTTTATGTTTGTTGCTGTATGGGATGTAACTACAGTAGAAGACTCACAAAGCATGATGTGAATGCCACATCAACACCCCCACCTCATGCAGACACTACGCTTGAACGCTGCATATTCAGCGCTTGGTTAAAATCAAGTCAACTGCTTATGTGTACACAAGAGTGGTTTGTCAGGGCAAGAGCAACATAACTTAACACACTCAATCAGTCCATACGACGTGTGCTTGACCTTGTCGTCTGGAATGACACTAGCAATCAAAGCGGAGGCTCCAGGGTTATGAAATGCTTGCAGGGGCCCCATTAATACGGTCCACCAGGACTCGGAGCTCTTCCTATCAAACCAGGAAGGGTGCGAACACATCACACCATTGTTATCGCCACTTCTCTTCTCTCTTTTCTATTAGCAAGTTGTCAGGCTGCTGTGCGCCTCTGACAAGGACATTCTTTTCACAACTATCTGTCAGGGGACGAGACCAGAAGGGAAATAAATAAATAAATCCTTAAAATATAGATAGATGGATGGAGGAAGAAATTAGTCACATCACTTCTGGTCTAGTTGACTTGACTGCTCTTCAAAGGCTGTTGTATATATATATATTTTTTTTTTAATTGAATGCACATTGAATGAGGATGTTCTATTATGTTTGTGTTAGATTTCTGTCTGTTGTCTCGCAAATAATTACACAGTGAATGTAAGTACGATTAAGACAGGCAAAGAAACAGACATCTCAGATTACTATTTGAGTGGTAATACCTCTGCAACATTGTACAAAGCCTGAAGAGTTTTCATTTAAAAACAATAATGACTACATGGACCATACTGTAGCTATTAATGGAAAATCGGTGCATCTCTGTATGACATACAGAGATGTGAATGCCCACCTACATTAGAATCAAATATGGAATATCCCGATGTATATATACAGGTACCATGGGAGGGCACAGAGTACTCTGGTGCATTAAGGTTATATTGATTTTTTCTCCCCCTCCTGTGAGCCCGCAAGGTGAGTCGGATCAGTCGGAGGGGTGAGAGATTTTAGTATGTGTACTGTAATCCCCGCTGGGTAGGAGTGTCCCTAGTGTTCCACTGGGGCCTGGGAGACTGACTGTTTTTTCACAGTTTTGAGCTTTTGTCACCATCAAGAATACACCCCCATGACTGCTCCCACTATTTATGGATTTCTGTCACCACCACGCTAGCCACCTCTCAGACTGCCAATGAGAGTGACAGGGAGAGAGAAAGAAGGTGAGAGAGAGAGAGAAAGGCTGGGTTGCTCACATATTGCAGATATGGAGAGCAGAAAATAAAGAAATTGAATTTCATATTGCATGGGGAATAGGGGCCAGTCTGCAGACATTGTTTAGATGACATTTATTTTCTTTTTGTAAAAAATAAGGGAAAAGTACAAAAAAAGATGAAAATCTAGATCCCAGATCAGCACATGAACGGCACTGGTCTGCTGTCATGATCCGTGATATGCCTCCCCTAGCGGTCAAACCTCAGGGGTTCAAACAGTACAGATGAGTGGAGGATGCTATATAGATGTGCGAACAGATATGGAAGCATTCATCAGTGGCATTGCTCCAGTTTCATCAGTGACTACCTGCACAAAAATATCCCCTGGGAGGGTAAACCCCAGAATTGGTTAAGAGAGGAAGCAACTGCTGTAAACCTGTCAGTGATGCCCTGATTTTGGCCCATGTTCTTCTGAAAAGCAAGATATTTCAGCTTCTACTTATTAAAGGTCTCATCTCATCATTTTTTCATTAATTTTGCAGTGGTCTGTAGTATTGATGAATGTCCTGTGAGCCGGTTTTAGTGAAAAAAATGCTGTCCTGCGTCTGTTTCATGCTGTTCTAGTTTGGTGGGGAAGGTGGGCGGGGAGGAACGACTGGATTTCGCCTCTAGTCATGAATATTAATAACATGCTAATGAATTCACCTCTGATTGGCTAACAGTGACGCTTCCTCCAGTGCGTCCTCATCCGATTCTGCCTGTGCTATGCTCCATATTCAACTTTACAGTGCTAAAACCTGGCTAAAACTCGAGTCAAAACTGTTGCACAAAATGTCTTCGGAGATACAACTTCATGTGTTTGATCCTAGTATCCGAGTAGGAAGAACCGCTTCCTGATCGTTTGCCGGTGAACGTTGGTTTAATAGAATGGTAACAATTGCCTGTCAGCTTAAAATTTCTCCTAAAGAGGTAAACGTTTGTGACAATGAACGTCATCTTGCTTTCAAGTAATAAACAGTTGGAAACGTTTTAAAATAAAGACCTATTTCTTTACACAGTCAAAAGTCTATGCAATCTTCCTATAGATATTTTACTTCACAACACAGGTAAGCACCCTAAATGCAGTTCAGCCACTGACCTAGCCTGCTAATGCTATCGGAATAGATTGTTATGGTTTGAATTCTATGATTGCTATCATTAAAAGACCGCTTGGTCATAGCCCAATATATATATATAGATCTAAATGCAAACACACCTACCTAGCTACATTTTGCTGGAATTGTACCAGAATGCCTACAGAAGCAGAGAATGTGTGCTGCAAGACTTCTCCGGTAATGAGAACTATGGCTTTGATAGCCTGACATCTGGCAGAGGTTAGCCTACTCAAGTTGTTTTCTGTCACGGATGACAGAAAAAGGAGCCTACTATAGGAACCTTATTGTATTTTGGGACTAAATAGTACAGTAATCTTATAGGAATACTATAGTATTTGGGACATACTATAGGTACTATAAGACTACTATAGAAAAACTATAGAGGTTACAGGATATTATAGAGTTATTAGTAGAACTTCTACAGTATGTCCCAATTATTCCTATAATAATTATTCCTATAAGATTACTATAATATTTTGTCCCAAATACTATAAGATTCCTATACTACTTTTTCATAAGGGGATTGCTCATGTGGTTGAAAAATGGGCAACACCAGTACCCCTGTTGTCTGTATGACCCTGTACCCAGGATTAGAACCAGTCTGCCTTAGCATAATGTACTCCCTTCAATTCAAAATGCACTAAACATTCGACTATGGCCCTCTGTGAGACAGAATATATGAAAGGTAAGATAAACCTTTAGCTTAAAAGGGACAAAAACTGATGAAACTCCTAAAACAAATATACAAAACAGGTCAATTTTCAATAAATAATTATTATATTTACATACAGCAGTGGTACTCAAAGTGTGGTCCGCAAGCTATCTCAAGTGTTCCACAAGTAGATGTGGTAAAATATAATAGATAAGTTGTTTGCAATATTGAACCAACTTGTATGTAAATCCAAACAGTTCTGCAACACTGATGTAACCTATGCTAGTTTAAATCATATGAATCCTCTGACACCATAAGCAAGGTGCAAAGACAATAAGCAAGGTGGTTCAGTGAGAAGGCCTATTGTGTAATATACTGTTGAAGTAGGTCTACTGTTTTTTTTTTTTTGCTAGGTGGTCCGTGAAACACTGACAAATAGTAATATTCCAGTCTATTAAAATAATGCAAACACAAAACAAGAACATCCAAACTGGGATTATTTAGGGAAAAAGGTCTGAGTTGTTGTTTCGGCTTGTATTGTCCTGGGGATCCAAAGGGACAACACACAAAACACATTTGTTGGCTGTGATGATTCTATTACATTGCTCTTTGATTGCGCTGGGCCATAGGTGGAGCCATCAGGTGTTATTGTGGAGATGTCGCTTTCATCCTCCTCCTCCTCTTGATCAACCCGAGGTCTTCTAGCTGGCCTTGGATAAACAGGCTTGATGACAGTAGAGGTAGCAGGCCCCCATGCCCATGGTGTATCCGAAGTGCTTGTGTCAATACTCATACTTTTCATGAAGTATTCTGTTTGGGTACCTAAAGTAAATAAATGTGTATTACTGCCAAGTTACAAGATACTAATAGTACACAGGACATTCACTATCTCACACAAAACTGTACTGGCACAGTGGAAACAAAAATATTTTAGTGACTTAAGGTGGTAAGGTGTATGATGTACTAAGTAGCACACCCACAAGAAGACATTCGGTAATATCAATTCCATCTGTTATGCAATTCATGGGTTTCATCAGGTCCATTTACACAGGTGTATTAATCAAGCACCATGCAGTCTGCATTCATAATCGAGGTGCTTGATTTTATACACCTGTTGAAAGTGACCTGAAGAAACCCATGAATTGACTTTCCCAAACATTGACGAGCACATAAGAACCTATTAGCCTACTAGAAAAAGACTTCTAGAAACTAACTAGCACAACAATAAAAGTTAGATCACAAACCTTTGCTTCTAACGTGATGACCTAATGTAGGCTAGAAAGCTGTGTAGCCTGACATGAGGATGTGCTCTGGAAGACACACAAAACACTAAGTAAACAGCAAGTAATCAAACAAAACATCATTGTAGGCCTACAAAGGTCAATGTAATAATGGCAAGAAGACATAAATTAGACTGAAGTGTAAATACCTGAGCTCTAGTGATAGCAACTTAGCCTAATAGTGCACGGGTATTGTGTTTTTGATTTTCCCTGTTTAGACTAGAACAATACCCGTACTTAGTTGAGCATAAGATATTGTTGCTAATATTATTATTTGTGGTTTAACGCTTAGGTTAGAAGATTATAGGTTCAACAAGCTAAATCTCTGGGTAGTGTGGTCAGTTTCTTATGAGTATAGCTACACCAGGCACGTAACTGAAGCATTCCGCTAAAAAGTTATGTACTGCAACAATTAGCTTCCAATAGGCCTAATCAATGGAAGTAGCTACACCTGGCGTGTTAGTGGCCTGTAGGCTACGTTCGGGAAAATAGACCATTCCTCTAATGGATTTTACCAGAGGCCTTCCTATTAGACATTCTCTGATTTTACACGTCGCGAACAGAACACTTAAGTTACGTGCCTGGCGTAGCTTCCTGTAATATAGGCTAGCCTAAGCCTAGCTTGTACCCTTTTCATGCTAACGTGAATAATATGAACATGCTATTTTGTAACAGACGTTAGGTGGAAAAGTTTGTACTTACAGCCTGTGAGCTGGTGGTCGATCGTCATGATGGTACAGAACCAGGTTTTCAGAACATCGATGCAAAACCACTTTCTAACTGTAGGAAGTGAGTGTGGTCGAAATGATTGGAACACAGAACTAATGTTGCACTACTTCGGTGGTGGTGTTCCAACGATAAATCCGAACCATTTCTTCCTCAACTCTTGTTTCTAAGGCAAGACATGCAACATTGATGTGTTATTGCCACAAATAACACAGGCACGATTTTTTTCTGCCATGTTAGCAACTTGTGTTAGCTCCTACTAGCTGCAGAGAGACAATCCTCTAGCCGCAACATCTTCCAGCCTTCCTGTAGGCGGTCACAAGCCAAGGTGGGCGAGGCCATGATTAATCAGTTTCCCTTCGGCGTCATTGGGAAGGGCTCTTTCTGATTCGCTTGTTTTTCTGTGTATTTTCTTTCATTGGCTAATGCGGGCAATGGGGGTAGAAGATCATTTTCACCCGCAGCATGCATATGCAACTTGGAGTGAGCTATAGTATTTTGAAAGTAACAAGTATTAAATGGTTTCTCAGTGAATGAGACCTTTAAGGAATTTCTCTCCCTCTCTCTCTCGTTTCAATCACTGTTATTCTCGTCATGACTGATGGTCTGTCTTGTCGCTGCAGGATGCCAGTGATGTTAGGGCCACCCTCAGTGCCAGAGAGGGCCTGGAAGGGAACAGAGGCCAAACTCCAGGGCACAACCCTGTCATAGTCTCTCTCACTCTCTCTCTCTCTCTTACACACACACACACATACTCAAAGTTAATACATTTGTCAAACATGAGAGGTCACAGGGGGAGGTTTGACTCTTTTTGGGAAAGGGCAAGTGCACCCCACAGAAATTGTTGCAGCCTTACACTGGGCTTGTAAAATGGGTTGTGATTGTGAAAAACAAGTGGACATATATTGAGTTCAGTGCATTTATTGAGCAGTCTTGAAGCTAAGCTGATGAAGTAATTGATTATTTCATCAAAAAGTTTACTCTAATGCAGATTATAATATTTATAAATAATTATGTTAAACTTAACACATTGCATAATTTAACTTTTGTTGGGGATTCACCTTTAATTACATTAGCACAGTTACAGTCTACACACACATGCACACACAACAGAAGTAGACACAAAAGAGATACAGAGGTTTCTAGAACTGAAGTGACGTTTTTGAAGAAACACTTGGAACGGTTTAGCATATGATGCTAATGAGGGGAAACTGCCCACCCAGACCCAGCTGTGCTCCTCAATGGCCCACTTCCTCCTGGCTGCACTGTCTGTCTGTCTTTCTGTCTGTCTGTCTCTCTCTCTCTCTCATCCAGTATCTCTCTCTCTCTCTCTCTCTCCATCCTGAACCCCTAATTGGCCAGTTTTGACCTTTTCACTGGTTTCCCTTTTAGGGTGTGTGCTTCAGCACACAGGAGATCGGTCACTGATAACATGAGAGGAAGAATGTGTGTGTGCGTGTGTGTGTGTAGACATAGCAGGGGAGTGGGAGACTGAGGTAGGGCTCGAGGCGTGGGGGTGCCGAATCACAGTGGCACGCAATGTGTCCGAGCTTTGACAGGACAAAATCAAAGCCCAAGGTGGAGCCTGGCTGGGATGGCTGACCGTCGGTCCAGTCGACTGGATGGCTGGCTGAGCTGGCCGGCTCGCTGGGATCGCCCAACTGGCACTGCTCCTTCTGTCAGAAGCACACTACTGCACAGGCGCAGACTCAACAGCATAGCAACATCTGTTCATTAGCTCAAACAGAGGAGAGAGCAGAGATGGAGGGAGTGGGGGGGGGGGCAGAGGAGAGGGGGATTCAGGCGTGAGACAGAGAAAGAGAAAGAAAGTGTGTGAGTGTGTGTGTGTGTGTGACTCGTAAGATGTAAGATGGTGGCTGAGAAACTGTTTTGGTGTGCATGTAAGAGATAAAGAGAATGGGAATGTGTGTGTGTGTGTGTGTGTGTGTGTGTGTGTGTGTGGAGGGATAGTGACTGGCGGTACTGCCTTCACCATTTATAGCTGAAGCATCTCCCTGGCAACCCCCCCCCACACACACACACACATGCACACCCACACCCACGCACTCCCACTCCCGTCCTCCATGTCTGCGTTATTGTGTGTGCTCAGGCACAGAAAGCTAATCAAGGTGTTTGCCTTATCTTGTTGCTCCGCAGACGCCCTCCTTTGTGCTAGCGAGGGTCCTGTGTTTTAACACAACAGCGTTTGGTTGCTCCGCTAAAATGGCAAGAAGAAATAGGCACACACAGATGTAGCACGGATGAATAATTCAGCGTCACTCCATCCTGAGTGGCTGAGATGAGGAGTAGGGGAGGCCTGCGAGAGTGTGGAGAGGCAGAAGCTGAGGAATACATACAGTATGGACAAAAAAACATCACACACAGACACTAACACACACACACACACACACACACTACACGGGCAGATAAAAGCTGACACACAGGACCACACACAACAGTGGAATAAAGACACAGAACAGGGCACGCTCTTGACATGCAAAATAACAGTGTTAAGATTAAAGCACTCCCTTCAAAAGCAAATTACTCTCACTTCCTCTCACTCTCTCCCTCTAACTCACAAACACACACACATGCACATGGATGAGAGGACAAAAATGGTAACACGAGAGCCCATTACTGTAATGATTCCAGTAATTAGTCACTCATGTAATATATTGCATCATAATTACCTTTGTTTTGCCTCAGCCATAGTCCTGGGGTTACCCTTCTAGTCCACTGAAAACGCTGAAAATTTGAAAGACTCAGTTATTGAATAAGCATAAAACATGCATGTGGCAATGACTACTGGTATAGTAGTCTTGCAATTCAACGTGTACTTTAGAATCAGCTGTTCTGTTGGGTCAAACAGAAATAAAAGCATTGTCAGTATGGTTTGTTCACCTACTTCTGGATATCCTTTTAATGATGCAATCATTTTTTAAATATTTTGGGAGCTTTTTTCACGTACAATGGTGAAAAGACTAGCAGGAAAGCAAACGGGAGAGAGAGAGATGAGGTGGGATCGGCAAATGACCCGGGTCAGACTTAAACTTGGGTCCCTGTGGGCACTTGGACCCGATTGTGGAGTGGGTGCTGCAGCTAGTTGCTCCACAGCACCACAATCAGGGCTGAAGTGGAGGCTAAAAACAGTTTATCCACCTCTGAAATTTCAGAAATAGAGTTTATCCACCTCTCAAAAGAGTTTATTCACCAAGTGCAACTTAAATAAACATTCAAAAATCACACTGTATTATTATTCACATTCATAATATGTACACTCATCAACAACCATTTAATACCATTGGTATTGTTATAAACATAGGACAATAACCTCCACCATCATCAAACATGTTCTGAATGCCTTTTTAAAAAATCTGATACCGCATGGTGCAGTCCACCTTACTGTGGAAATTCATAGTTTACCTCTTATTTTACCACTTCACCACTGACCAAAGTACTTGGCTTCATAAAGAAGACCACAGCCTTTCTTGATACAATGCATGTTTGTTACCATTGATAATGTCACCTATGTGAGTGTTATTACACTGTTATTACAACATTGCACAGCAAGTGAAAAAATTCCCAGCTGTATTTTCAATCACAATATACCTGTTTGTATATATATATATAGCTGCATATATCCCAATGTCTTTATATCTATCCTCCAAAGAAAGTGTATCGGGATTTTATTGCACCAAAACCACTGCTGTTGATGGTATACATGAAGGTTTATTTTTCTGTTGGTATACTGTATATTGTATGGCAAGTAACAGTATATCCATATATTGCAGTATGTTTTCAACTGCATTTATTTATAAAATTAACACAACTGTACCAGAGTGCAAATATGAAATTATAACGATAACATTATTTCTTCAACATGTTCGAGAATATGGACACTTACCCATTCACATACACTTGTAATTGGAAGACATTTAGCAACTAGCTTTATAAAAGCACTTAAGACCAGACTAATGTAGAGGGTGGATGCATTGCTAAGACTGTATGACCATAAGCCTACATGAACTTCATATAAATTGGACTCTAGATGGGTTGTGTGTGTGTGTGTGTGTGTGTAACATTGAACTATGCGGGGGGTGGGACAGGACTGAATTGGGGTGATTACCATGGTTGGCTGTGAGCCATTCTTTACAGCTGGCCAAAATAATTAAGTGATCAACGAACAACGAGGATTGGTGCAGCGACTGCATAAAAAGAAGCACCGTGGATCTGCACGGGATGAAGGACACACCGATCACACTGATTTGAACGCCCGCCGCCCGGGTCGCGACCCCTTAACATCCGTCCAGCAGAAGGAATTGGAAAGACCCAAACAACGCTCTCAATCCCACACGTTACAGGAAAGTAGCCCTGCCTTTGCCTGTGTATGCGTGTGTGTTTGTGTTGACTGTCTACTGGCGTTAAGCGCGTCTCCCCTTTATTTCCCAGTCCGGAACGAGCTCGACCTTCCTCCCGTGACGACGGCCAGCCTGAAACTTCTCAACGCACCCGATTTTGCATTATTAAGTCAAGGGGGCAGAGACACCACTAGAGGAATCCCCGACGGAGGTGCCTGGCCACGCATTTAAAGAGACAGCGCATTGGTGGACGTATCACTCCAGACTGTTTTTAAAGACGACTCTTCAATCCTGGGGGTTGGGCCACAAGTGGCACTGGACAGTAATATATTGTTTTCCCTTCACCCAGTTCAACTCCCCTTTATTAGTGTATTGTATGTGATTCATTGCAGGGTTTGGTCAAGTAGTGAAGGGCTGCCGCTGGTACAATATTAGCTTGATTGTGTTACCTACTGACAAATGTTCCTTTGTCACGTGTGTGCGAGTGTGTGGGGTATCTACATAATTTGTGTGCTGTGCTTGGTGTGTAGTGCTTAATATTGCCACTTGTAGTGTAGGCTCAGTTAGGGGGAAATAGTATCAGTGGCTCCACCCACAACCTGCTTACCCCAAGGTGTTTACGTACAATTGCCACTAGTCGCCAGCAGAGGGAGCCAACCCTTGATGTGTGTCAGTAGCGAGGCTCTAGCGAGTTATATATATATATATATATATATATATATATATATATATATATATATATATATATATATATATTTTTTTTACTCTTATAGTGTTTTTTTTTGCGTAGCAGCTTGTGTTAGCATTTCCTCTAGGTCACCATGTATGTGCTTGCGTGTCTTTTTGTTTTGTTACAAAAGGTTGCTGTGTCTTATTACCATTTTGTGAGTGGTTCTTGTGTATTGTAGTTTACCTCTTTAGCCTTCCTTGTTGGTTGCCTTAGGCAACCCCTAGTAGCGCCCATATATTCAGGGAGAGCCCTGGCTAAAACGCACACCCCCTTTAGGTTGGTTCCCTCTGTGCGGAGACCTAACCCCATTATAGCCTGAGATCTCCCTCCTCTAGAGGGTGCCAGAATGTGGTATTTACATATACTAGGCTATTGATTTGTTTTGTAGTTTCAGTTCTTTCATACTGGTCCTATACTCTAAACAGGCTGTGAACTTACATGGGCTATTGATTTATTCTGTGGCCCTTCATTTCTTTCATACTGGTCTTATACTGCAATTGGGTCGTGAACTTTACATAGGCTGTTTATTGAACTGTGTTTTAAAACTTGATTGTTAATAAACTATATATTTTTATACTACGTCGTTGTATTGTTGTGTGTTTCGAGGGGAGAACCGCCGGTAATCTGTTACCGTTACACTAACAGGAGAGAGACTGCTTTTCTTAATAAAATAGAGCCTGCTTCTTACAACAAGAGGCATACTTCTAAATAGATGCATTCTATCTTTTCAATGAGACTCCCCAGTTAGCATTGCCTATGACAGATATAAATGGAGGGAATTCGATTTCATCTCTGCCGGAAAGCAGGTCACATCGCAGGGCCTTTTGACAAACAGGGTGGACTGGAGAGGGATTAGAAGGAAAGGTCAGTGGATGTTGGAGTGAGACAGGACGGAGAATTAGGTCCTCACATGATATCTGCAGTTCAAACACAAGACTGTCCTTCCACATTTAAGTGTTCTTATCTACTGAGGAGCAGCCTCACAGATAGCACTATGTATGGATGTGGCCTACTGATGGTGTGTGTACATGTGCGTGTGTGTGTGTGTGCACCTATATGTGTACTTTTACTTGAATAAAAAAGTGGCACCTAAAGTATGTCCCAGGTTCTCCACGTGGCTTAGTGCTGTGTATCTTCTCCTCCTCCAGCTCCTGTGACAGCGGGATCTCAGATAAATAATGAGGAGAGCACCACCAGCAGTAACCTCTCCACCAGACACAACACTTTTCACGAGCTATCAGCCACCCATTATTTCCAAATGGCCTTAACCTCCACAAACAGACCAGTTTGATAATGGCACCATAATGATAAAATAATAGAGTGCAATCCTAATCTGGAACAAATCTCCTTAACACAATACCTTCCATTTTATTGTGCTGAATATGTTTATGTAATATGCCATTGAATCGTAAAACAAAACGTCAGCAGGGATGGTATTATATAGCTCCTCTTTCATACTGATCCCTGACTCTGGTGACCATTTGATATATTGTTTCAGTGTGTCTGCTGACATGCTTTCTTTCTTTCTGATGCATAAAGAGAGTGTTGTGTATACTCTTCGTGAAATCCTCCAACAGTGCTTCTTTGAAGGCCTCCCACATATGGGACTCTCAGTCTCTCCCTATCTCATTCTTTCTCTCTCTCTGTCATAATTCTATTTCCATCACACTCTCTCTCTCTCTCTCTCACACACACACACATAAACACACTCCTACTCCATCTTCCCTCTCTTCTCATCTGTCTGTCTAGCGCCTCTTGCCTATTGCTTTGTGATAAGCTAAAGAATGGGAAGAGCAGAGCTATAAGGGTAAAGGAAACTGGGGAGCTACAGTAATACACAAAGGAAAGAGAAGAAGAGGAACGAGAGGGGGACAAAAACACAAGACAGGGAACATGGCAGTGTGGTGGTGGTGGTGGTGAAAAAAGCTGCAGTTCCACTTATGGTCTGAGGAGGCAGTGTTGCTCTATGTTTGAGGGTAAATGAAATCGCCTCAGTCTACATTTTGTGTCTGTTCCCAGTTGTCACACAACAGTGAAATGTAGTAAGCTTTCACATTCAGACACACATTTCAAGGAAAAGGAATAAGAGAAGAAAACAAAACTATCACGGAGAAAGGGCCCCTGATGAAAACAAAAACAAAAACAGCTAGAACCCAGCTTATGCTGGTAGCTGTTCTTTGCTGGTTTTCTTCCAGCTCTTACTGGTTTTTGCTGGTGTAGCTGGTTGTGCCACCAGGTGGACATGCTGGCATGACCATCTGATGAAGCTGGTCATGCTGGCGTGACCAGCCTGTCATGTGGGATACAGCTGGTGTAAGATAGGGTTTGATAGAATGACCAACTTCTAAGCTTGCATGGCCAGTTAAACCAGCAAAGACCAGCAACACCAGCTAAAATGGCCAGCTTGAGGTGGTACAGCAAGCAAAACCAGCTGAATTACCATCATAAGCTGGGTAAACCAGCTGAAGCTATGTGTTTGCAAGAGTGTTGCTGGTCTAGCTAGTGGTCAAACAAGCTGGTCAACCAGGAAGAGCATGGATCCTTTATGTGTGCACACCACTCTCTAATTCAGTTTAAGGTAGTATATTGTGTCCATCTATCCATATGTCTAATGTAAAACTTTCAAAAATATATATGCAAATATTTCCTCAAAATGTGATGAGTGCAAGACCACAGATGGTTCTTTTATGTATATGTACTGGTCCTGTTTCACTATAGAAAACTTCTGGCGTTCAATTTTTGACACCCTTTCTGGAATTTTAAAACTTACCCCAAAAGAGCTTCAGCTGCCTGTAGCAAAATGTACCGGTAAGACCCTTGCCTTCCAGCATGCCACTATTATTGAAGTGGAAGGGTCTGCTCCATCCAAACATCCAGTGGGTTAAAGATATACTAGTTTGTCTTTCACTAAAGAAAATTAGGTATAGTCTCAGAGGATCGGAGAAGAAATGTTACATCTGGGGCCCTTTTCTTGACAGCATTTCCAATTCCTACAGTTTAGTCAAGGGATAGTCCTTTGGTCTGGATGGTTGTCCTTTCTCTTTGAACATTATGGCTTCTCTGATATTGCACTACATAACACAAATATGATTGCTCCCAATTTTGGTCAGTTATTTTTGTTTTATTTTATTTTATTTTCTGTTTGTGTTTTTGTCTGTGTGGCAATGTAGGAGGTGGGGTTAGGGGGTCGGGATTTTGTGGAGTGTGGGCTGAAAGATTGTATTACACTCTTAATGTCTTGTTTGTGCTGTGATGAAAGTCAATAAAAAGACCTATGACAGAAATAAATGTAATAAATTAAAGCAACACCAAAGAGTTTTTTATACCTTAAAATAATGTTTCCAAAATCGTTTCAGTGGTTCATCAACTCGTAACAGGGTGAAAGGCAATTCTGCATTCGCTTCGCGGCCCTCTATCGGCTATAACCGCACTATGTAAGTTTGCCAGATCGGGTAGCGGATCTGTAGTTCGATGGAATGAGACATAAGAAACTACAAATTTGACTTGCATCTGATGTTGCAATACATCGTACTTTTATAAGTCATGCAAAATATTCTACCTTGTCTGTGGACATCGTTATTTGCAAAGCCTGTGCTGGATAAACAAATAGCATGCGTGCGACAGAGTTCCCAAATTCTTTGGAGACCAAATTCTTTGGTGTTGCTTTAAATCATTTCAATGCATATCTCTGTGCCACTGCAAAACCCTTGTATCACTGTATAGCTAAATTAAGTCATAATCCTGTATTCCTAACTTCCAAATATAAAATGTATGAGCATTGTACTTTTGATAGAGAATTTCACATTTGACTAGTCTCTGAGAAAACTTCTGTTGTGAAACAAATTAAGACATCTACTGTACGAGATTCATGATTTAAAGTTCCCCTTCAGGTACAAAATAAAAATCCCTGTTGTGAGGAAGCATCTAATGTCCCAAATGACCGCATAGAGCACTGAGATATTGTTTCTTACTAAACAAATCTGAGTAAAGGGCTAGCGATCCCTTTAGGTAGTGTATTAGTTATTTAGTTCTATTTTGTACAGCGCATGAGTGGACATATTTAAGTCAAGTGATCAACATATATATATAACATATAACATATATTTGTTACATATGGCTTGGTTGCCAGTTAAATGTTTTATTTATCTCCACTTTAGAGATGCACCGATAGATCGGCTGGTGACCGGAATTGACCGATTTTCACATGATCGGCCATGACCGGCCGGTCAGTCTGAGACATGAGTTTGCAAAGTTTGAAGAAGCTAGCAACCAGGCCAACACTCAGGGCTGGATGTACAGTAGGGCTACAAAGAAAGCACTAATAGGCTGAGTTTTTCTATGCAGCGAACGCTGTGCTTTGCCATATTGTGTGGAATTTACTAAGCTGTCACTTCATTAGGCTATGTAGCCTAAACATCGCTCATTACCGCCCATCCCTGCCGCTAATTGCTTGCCCACAGCTGAACCACAAGCGCAGCTGAATGGAGATAACCGATTGCGACATTATACATACAGTAGCCCTAGTAGTTCTACTCCACTTAGAAACTATTTACTGCACGTACTGTAGACTAGGGCTATGCCTTAATACCGTCTAGTAGATTGAGAAGTGGATGTCGTGAAAGTGAACAAACGATAGCCTATTAGAAAGGCAAACAAAAGTTAAAGTTGCTTTTGACATAGTAGCCATAGTAGCACTTCTCCTCTGTGTTTGCATGATGGCCTACTCCCACTTCTCCCTCGCCCTCCCATAAATTCATCAATGCATATGAAAATATGCTCCATGGTAGCATGGTCAAATGTGTCATGAACATTGTTGTAATATCTTTAGTTGGATATTGGATGTGAGAATAAAAATATGGGTGTTCCATTACAGTAAATCTATATTAGTAGTCTGTGAAATGAATGTCCCACTCTGGGAAGCATTATAGTTTGATACTGCAGCTGAAGTTAGACTTAAAGAAGAATCTGTCTGCTCAACGGTTCCATTTCATTAATGATAAATTGATTACATTTCTATATTATGTTCTATTAGAGAAAATATAGAAAATAACAATTTGTGTGTGCTGTAAAATGGTTAGAAGAAATGAAATCGGAATCGGCTAAAATCGGTATCGGCAGGTCAAACTCTATGAAAAATTGGAAATCGGAATCTGCCCAAAAAATTGCAATCGGTGCATCTCTATTCCACATAGCACTGGCTTGGGCTCAAACCTGCAAACTTGCAGCACTTTGGATGGGGAGGCAGTTGTGCTGGCGAGAGGGATAACACAGAGTAGGAATTCCCCTTTCTGTACATTTTAACATACTGGGTACCCATTTCACACTAAGGGTGTACCCAATTCGTCTTAAACCAACCAAGAGTGTCATGGGCCTACCCACGACAACAATGTTACACAACTCAATACCAGGCATTCCAGGCATGTGATGGTAATGTCAAACACTCTGTTCTCTATAGTGTAGTGTCTGTCCTACTCCGGTCATAGTAATCTCAGTGACCACGTTCAAATCCGTAGTCATTTCCTGATTCCATCCCAGCTCTCTCTACTACTCAAATCCTGTCACTCTTCACTGTCCTATCTGGAAAAACAGCAAAAAGCCCCACAAATATACATTCACATGTTCTAGAATGATTGAGAAAAACTGTGATATATCAAAATATGGTTTAAAAACACAGCACAGAGGAAGTGAATTCAAGAGGAAGCCCAGATAGGGTCCATAGTCACTACAAGAATCACATACTCAGAGGACTCATAAAAACACAAAAACTTTAACACTGAAAATCAATTGGACTGAATTGATTGGATGGCACTTGGTTAGTGCTAGCTATACACAGTGTTTTGTTGAGTTTTTGAGTTGACTCTTTTCTGAGTCACTAACAGCCAGAGAGGATCTGAAAGACAAGATGAAAATTCAATTGGCTTACATTGAATTGGAACAATCAGGGATGTAGTGGAGGCTAAATGCAAGTAAACACAGTTTTGAAATTTCAGAAATAGAGTTTACCCACCTCTCAAAAGAGTTTATTCATCACACTGTTTTATCCACATTCACAATATGTACACTCATCAACACTCTAGCAATCATTTAATACCATTAGTATTGTTATGAACATTGGACAATAACCTCCACTATCATCAAACATGTTCTGAATACCTGATACCACATGGCGCAGTCCACCTTACCGTGATCCCAGAATTCATAGTTTACCCACCTCTTATTTTACCACTACACCTCTGGGAACAATCAAACTGGAGATGCAGAACTCAATATGATATTGAAGGAATTACTGAACACAGAACAAATTACAGAGATGTGGAGCAAAATGGCAGCAAACAATGCATTGCACTAGCCTGGCTAATGTCAGACCTCATCTCATTGAGATGGGGTCTGGGAACTAGACATTCAATTTCTCATATTTGAAACGTGGTTTACGAATGCCCAAAGCAGTTTATTGGGCGCTACGAATCTATCAAATGCATCTGTACATAGCTCATAACGGCTTCGGTGTGTCGTCATCGTCTTGCTGCCCTCCCTCCGTTCTGTGATTGGTTCCTTCGTTGAGGTGAAAACGAAGTCCATGGAATCCAGGCTGCCTAGCAGTGTGAATAAAATTGCGCACGTAAGGCAGCATGGGAAAACCCAGGCTAGCATTGCACTTGAACCAAAAATGAAATCTCTAGGTTACAACTCCCTTTGGTTATGCGCCCAATGAGGTATGTGAATAGAGTCCTGTTTATATGTCTATGTTGTATATGTATCTTTGAATAGTGAAGCAATTCCTTGGTACAGTATGTCTTCCTCTTTAGGTACTGTATCAATGCATAGATTTATTGATATGCACTCAGTATTCAATAAACTGCCATTCAAAATAAAGAACTTAAAGCATCTGCTAAATGCCTTAACTATAACGACACTGGAGAGAGTCTATGAGATTAAACATGAGACCTGGCCAATAATTAGCTGTAGAGGGCCTACTGTGCCGTCCATAATTGCTCCCTGGCAAAAGAGTGCAGCTCTCAATCATATCCCCATCCCACTCTCTGGACCCGCAACTAAATGGGACACATAAAAGTTTAATCAATGACCTCTCTGAAGAGTTAGTCAAGCTTTACATTCTGCTTCCCTTTATGCATCAGTTGACACGAACAAACCTCAATTTCAGCGCAAATAAACACATTAATTCAGCAGCGCTTGTTGGGGGAGGCTTGCCTTGCTTTTGAAATGCTGTTTTTTTCCCTGTGCAACACTCTGATGGCTCCTGGCCTCCCATCAACAAACAATTGCAGTGGCAGGATGACAACAGTTGGATCTCACCGGTTTGTGAGCTTACAAGCAAACCCCGGTCCAATCTGGCACGCTGCCACGTCAAGATTAGCCATGCCCAGAAGTTCTTCATGGCAAAGGAGTCAATGAAAAGGATGAGCACTTAGCTGTGCTCAGAGAAGCGAAGGGATGGGACATGGGATGGCAATGGCAGTTTGTGTGTGTGTGTGTGTGTATTATTGCTAGTAAATATGCCATCTGGAAAGTGATGTGACTTAGCGGGGATGTAATCCATTCCACTTTTGCCCGAGCGTGCCCTAGTGAGAGTGGTGACGCAGTAATAACAGCTGGCCCTGGGGGCAAGGATTCCACCGAACAGATGCTGCTAATAATCACCTTTTCATTAATCCTTTTCATCAGACACAGCTCTGCATTTGCATTTTTAATAATGCATGAAAGATGTCACTCAGTTGGCATGGGCCCTTAGACATAGACATCCCGAATTGTAGACTCAATCATATCTGATCCTCTACTCCTCACATTCTAGTTATATACTGGATTAATATTGATATTGATAAATACAATAAAACTCCTGCCATTATTAACAACCATGTCACTTCACGAAATTTACCTTCACATCTGAGACTGACTCTGTGCAAACAGACATCCAAGCGAAAGTACTTAGTCAACATGTTTGTACTAAGCCATTTTATACATTGTAGAGGACTGACATTCCCGTCTAACTATCAGCTAACTAAGTCTATTGTAAGGATTTGGCTGGTAAACCTCATGGTTTCCTCCGGAAAATGTATAACTCAGCCAGATACAGAGAAAAAACGCTGTTCTTCATGTATTACCATGTCTTCATGTATTACCATGTCATGATACTACAGTATAGACTCACGCAGGAATGACAGGTTCAGAATTGTCAGTGAGAAAATAACTGCATGAATATCACACACATACTGTAGTAAGCAGCGGAGGTATAACGGGACTACACACACTGCAAGGTGCAGATACTGTAGTAAGCAGCGGAGGTATAACGGGACTGCACACACTGCAAGGTACAGAAGAGCGAGAGAGAGAAGGGAGGCGACAACATGTGATGTCGTCAAAGGGCGTCACCAACAATAGTGATCTCTTACATGGCCCCCAAAGTTGTCATGACCCTCCATCGGAATTGCTAAATGACAATCTATAACATATATATATATATATATAAGTATATATACTTTTTTGATCCCGTGAGGGAAATTTGGTCTGCATTTAACCCAATCAGTGAATTAGTGAAACACACTCAGCACACAGTGAACACAGTGAGGTGGAGCACACACTAACCCCGGCGCAGTGAGCTGCCTGCTTCAACAGCAGCGCTCGGGGAGCAGTGAGGGGTTAGGTGCCTTGCTCAAGGGCACTTCAGCCACGGCCCACTGGTCGGGGTTCGAACTGGCAACCCTCCAGTTACAAGTCCAGAGTGCTAACCAGTGGGCCACGACTGCCCCCCAAACATCTCACCAGGTCAGATCTGGTCCTCATTTGCATAGGGTTCAACTTTTCAACACATTACAACATTCTCAGCCAAACCTCACTGCATCAGCAAAACACCCTTAGGCTAGTCCACACGATGTAGCTTTTCTACTATTATTGCTGACATGATTGATCACTGCTTAAATCTGATAGCTATGACTTTGTCAATTGTAGGAAGTAATAACACTTTGTGTGATGTTTCTATCTTTCTCTCTCCCTCTTTTACATCTATCTATCTATACATCTATCCGTCCATCCAGGAATTATTGTCAAACTCTCCTCCGAATGGAGGTGTTTCGCCAACCTTAGTTGAAGTTTTTCCATGTTTAGAGTGCAGAGTTCTCCTCTCCTCTGAATGGACGTGTTTCACTAACCGTACTTACAGTTTCTCCTTGGTTAGTGTCCCGAGCTCTCCTCTCCTCTGGACGTCTGAGAAGGGAGGCGAGGGAAGTGTTGCACAGCCAGCCTGCTTCCCCCAGATGTGTTTATTAACAAGCTGGCTTGCGTTTAATTGCCCTGTCGCCGTGCAGACATCAATTTAGGGAGTGAATCATCCCAGAGGGACTCCAGAGCAAAGGGGACAGACTCATTTAACACATGGTGACTTTTCCATAACCACAGGCTTCAGGGAAACTGGGCAGCAAGGGGATAGATGTAGCAGGACAAGTCAGTCATTTAAACACCTGGGGGTTTATGGAGCAGAAGGAGATCAACATAGCGAAAATTGTTGATTGATTTATTGGTGATTGTGACTATGTGAAGGATTGTAGTGAAGATTTGACTGTCAACTACCTCGGGCCCTATTTTGACAATCTCAAACATACAGTCAGTTTGAATAACATGGTTTCAGTGCATTTGCTAGTTTTGCAGCGGAATAAATGATCAGACGTCAGGTTCATAGTTCAAAAGGTCTGTACTTACTTGTATTTCTTAATTAATTATGGGGTGTTTTGGGTGTAACATCCAATAAACCAATGAGAGTGTTATCTCCTATTCCCTTTTTTTGGGAAATTTGTTTATTTGCTGTTTACCCCAGAGTTAGATTAGTGGATACATACTATTCTATGTGTGTGCAATACCGTCTGACACTATTAGCCTGTAGCTTAGCATAATTCACAGGAAGTGGTTTGCATCAGTTAGCCTATAGCTCCCTTTTAGCTATAGGCTAACCCGCTTTAAGTGAACTATATGCTAAGCTAGGCTGTGGCATTATGCCCTTGTGCTCTTGCTCTGTTCCTCTGCAGCAGTCTCAGGCCTTCACACTTGATCCTCTCAATCAGCCACATAGGGGATCAGGCCCAGACTGAATGGTTCCAGTGGAGCGTTCAGGCTTGGTTTGGCCTCACTTGACCACCAACCTGGCAGTCCGACTTTTGAGAAGAAAAAAAAAGAGAAAAAGGCCGGCAGCCAAGCTGGCAGGTGCAAACTGGCTATTTAGTGGCTCAATTGTTCTCCCTTGCGGTCAGTCAAAGGGTTCCGGATTGCATGTGATAGCATTCTGCCTGTTCTCCCCCACTATCATTAGGGACACAGCGTGGTCATTGCTCCCCTCATCCGACCGGATGCTGCTAGAAAATGTAATGACGGCAACTACCAAGTGCTTATGAGGGGGTCAAAACAGGGCATTGTGAATGTATGGCTTAAAGGTCAACCATCACATTTCTGAACCAAACTGCTTTGCATTACAACACAATGCACCATACTGTCCGTACCTAGATGATTCGACTAAATGCAAAAATTAAAAACCCCATATGTTAATGTCTTTTAACAGTGAAGTCTAATATGGCCTTCATTAACATGAGAACTAAGCCGTGGCCTCCACGTGTGAGGTTATCCTAATGGACAGATAAAATATGAATACGTTCTCCAATTTAAAACCAATCAGATTCAGGATCCAGGAAACATGGCCATATTAAAAATCAGATCAAGGCGCCGCGTTTCCCTTTCATTTTGCTTTACCTCCAAGGCATCATCTTTTTAATCATCATTGCCATCATCATAATTACCATCCCCATAATCATAATTTGAGAAACATTTAACAGTCTGCTGTTAATGTCTTGTGACAAGAAAGTCAATGACACACTATCCAGAGTCAATTGCACGGAATGCAATGAACCTGAGAATGAAACTTCACATAGAGGATATCTGAGAAGTGTGACTTTAAAGCCATTTTAGCTCTGGCTACAGTGACACCATAAGGCGTATGACATTATTACTTAGCCCACCCACAACTGTGTCTTGTATGTGTGCTGAATAAAGAAACAGAAATGATGTACAAAAGCCTCACTCGCTCGCTCTATCCCCCATGATTGGCCCGAATTGCCTGCAGCTGCGACTCCCTCACATGTTGCACAGACACACCTGTCACTAATTATTAGGCAGGGGATATAACTTACCTGGTCAAGCAGTGCTTCTGTTTGCATCCGGGTGTGACCTGACCGATCTCGCATCTCCTATCTCCTATCTCCAATCTCCTATCTCCTGATCTCCTATCTCCAGATCTCCTATCTCCGATCTCCTATCTCCTGATCTCCTATCTCCTGATCTCCCGCTAGCCCGTGATTAATCCTGTGTGCGTCTTCCAAACGTGGTTTTTACTTTGCTTTCTCCACTTGTAAACGTTTGACTTGGTTGTGGTTGCGGTGGTTTTACATTTGCCACACCAATCCCTAATACTTTCAGCTGCCTTTGCTATCCATTGTGGGCCAGGTGGTCAGCGTGCAACTGAGTTGGCCGCGAGTGTTTGTCTACTAAGCAGCGGTATCGCGTGTACTATGCCACCGGAAGTAGCATAAACCGGAAGTAGAAAGCAATTAATTATGTAAAAGTTTATTCTGATTCCTTACACTGAATGATGTTGTAAACCCACTGCTATAGTAGCTAATTAATTAATCTCTATGCCTTGTCATGTTTGTGCAGTGGTTTGGTTCTTTATCTTTAATGTGTTAATATAACACAATTGTGTTATATAATTATATTATATAATATGTTGTGATTATTTATGTTAATATTATGTTGATGGCAATATCAGCTGTAATTGTGGATGGCCTTTAGGGCCAAATGATCAAAGTTGGATTTAGTGAGTGATTTAAACTGTTATTGCTTGTTGTGTGCTGATTGTTTCTTTGTTCTTGTTACAGCACACACATACCCGCACGCCCACATAACCAGACAAGACAAAAGACAGTTTAATAAATAACCCTTTGAGGTGAACTTGGCTGAACTCTGTCTGTGTCCTTCTCCTTCCAACTCAATTCAACTCTCCAACCATCTGACCGTGGTTTGCCTGTTCCATGTCTCTTTCCAAAGTGTCCCAGCCCCCCACTGAGAGTAGCCGTTACCTCGTTCAAATGATTTCACTATATTTGGTTATGCTTTCAGTGCTTCCTAGACTGCAGTCGAACTGTTACAAGTAGGGCCTACTAACGTCACTGAAGGCCTGTTAACGTTAAATCCTCCGGGTTGGTCTGAAGACACAGCTGTAACTACGCCATCTCATTGCCATTGGACTGAGTTGGACTAAGTTAACACAGACTTTTCATTTTAATTTCTTATTTATTTATTTTATCACTTGTTCATTTTTGTTTGTCTGTCTTGTATGTCTACCGTTAGGTGTCTCTGGTTGCTGGACGCTGCTCCATCAGGCATCTTTTGTGTCAATTGTTATTTTGTAAATTTGTTTGTTTGTCTTGATGTCACGGGAACGCTGGCGACTACGCCGCTCCATCCGGCATCTTTTGTCTTGCGCGTAAAAGTCTAGTGTGTAAAGCCACCTTGGGTGCTTTGAAAGGTGCTATGTAACAAATAAAATGTATTATTATATGTCAAGACCAGTTTTCTCCCACAGGAAGTGACCTTTTGTCTAACCTAAAGACTTTCTAATGAGGAGACGGCACTCAAAGAATCCTCCATAAATATCTATGGGGTTAGTTTGTAATATGGCAGTTGTATATCCCGCCCCTTCCTGTAATGTAAATAACCAACCACATATGTATCCGTTTTAGCCTTTTAGCCTTTTTTTTTTTTTTTTTTTTTTTTTTGGGGGGGGGGGGGGGTTATTTATTTATATAGTTCAATTTAGATTTAACCACAGATTTCCCTGATGTACTTTTTATGTCCTGTGACCTCCCTTACGTGTGCCGCCTCATTGACTTGAATTGGAAAATAGCTGCCAGATACAGTATTTGCCCAAAGTGTGTTACCTTGCCAGGACCTCGTGAGAAGGAGTGGTGCACGCAGGCCCTGCACGCAGGCCACATCCAGAGAGCATCCTAACTGGTGGCATATCTGCACGGTTTGGAAGCTGTACTGCCAACAACAGAAAAGCGAGTTGTATGACCAAGGGCTTGGGCATCAGTGGACGTGCGCTGCCCTCCATCCAGGACTTATACAACGCACAATGTGCCAGTAAAGCCCACAGAATAATGAAAGACCACAGATACCTTAGCCACTGTATGGCAAGCCATTTGGCAGGCAATATTGCAGTCTCAAGACCCAGACATGTGTGGTAGGGCTGACTCCAGGTGCCGCCACGCAAATCCAGGTGCTCACGCCCTTTCAGGGGTGGTAACATAATACGTAGCTTCCTCCTGGCAGACAATGCCGGTCTCGTTGAATTGTTTGGCGTGCAGGTGCTTGTTAGTGTCCGTCGCTGGAAGAACTCTGCCCCGTTGTAAAACAGCTGATCGTTAAGTGCGTTGCTGGGGTTGTGCAGGCGTATTTGCCGTCTTTTGAAAGCCGAGGAATGCTATAGCGGCTTTCCTTCTATCTCGCTCCTTCTCCTTCTCCCGACCTCTCCCTTCCAGGGATTGGCTTGATGGTGGTAGCCAGACGGTCGGAAGTGATTCCCTTCGTAGGCCCACTTCTTCAGGCCACTGTTTTCCCAGGGTTTAAATAATTTCAACCGTGTTACCACCCTAGATAGAGGTAGCTGTCTTATTGTTTAACATTCCTGTTTACCTTATTTCATTTATTGGTTGGTTTTGTGTTGTGTAAATGCATCCTCCAAATGGCCATCCAGTCGCTGTGGTCCGTGTAAGTGGCAGTGTAACCGTAGTGGCGTGCACCGGTGTGGCAATCTCCCCCTAGTTAGTCTACTGTGTGAGTCTGGGGGATTGTGGTGTGTTAGCTTGCAGTGACATAAGTTTGTGGCACCTGGTATTCCTAGCTTGGCTTTAAGGGTTTGGCTTTGCTGTACTATTATTTGCTGTGAGTATTGACTGACCATAGTAGTCTGTTGTAATTGTTACCTGTAACTGATTCCTATGGCGAGCAGCGCTGGTGGTTGCGTGGTGGATGCTTATTTATTTTGTTTGTTTCGTACCATTATTTCGTACCATTGATCCCACTGTACTGGCCTCTACACTGTTGTGGCCCTTGGTAATTTCTATACATATAACTTATTCAACTACAAAATACCAAAGAGAAAGAAGAACAAGAAAATAAAAGAACTACTATATTTCTATAACCTTTGCCTCTTACTACATTCATTTAATTGAATAACCTAGGTTCCCATCTCAACTGTTACACATGCAGGCTCAGTAACTGCCTTTTCCACTAGGCAACCAGACTGAAGAACAATGGACAATGAGGGCCTGTCATACATTCACAAGGCAATATTGACAAAGGCTGAATGGACCTGAGATTTGGGTATAAATGGTAATAATATGGATGCAGAACATATCTACTTTCGAAACTGAAATGGTATTTTTGGACGTGGAATTTTAATATGGATTTTGTTCGTAAAATCCATATTAAAACAAATACACAATAATGTAGACGTGGCCTTAGATTTCCCTTCACTAACCCATCTCTGAAGAACAACCATTGCTCATTGATCCCTCCCCCACTATGACTGTACACAGTGTGCTGAACAGCGTCCATAAGCGTCCATATGTTTTAAGGAAGTGCTTTTGGTATGGAAGACCCTGACTTTGGGATGAGTTAGAACAAACATTATGAGCTAGGCGTTCTTGTCCAACATCAGTGTTTCCCACAGAATTAAATTCTATTTGTGGTGGTAGGTTTGCAGAATTGACTTGAATGCAACAGTTTTTAACAAATTAGCGCAGCGTGGTTATGATGCTAACCAGATTTAAGCACAATTTAGTACAACCTGGAAAATCATTGTGTGGTGGTCAGTGTTGATATTGTGGTGGGCCGCCACAAATAAGTCAATGTATGGGGAAACACTGAACATCCAACAGTTCCTGGAAAACAGACCCTCCAAAATCTTGTGGCAAGCCTTCCCAGATGAGTTGAAGGATATAGAATGGGATGTCAATTAATTTATTGTGGGTGTAATTGCAGGCGCCCCAATACATTTGTTCATAGATGTGTGTATTTTGAGGTGTATCAATACAGTAATCTTAAATCTTGAAACTGATCAGGTCTAGAGCCAACATGGCAATCATTACTTCCCAGAAGACCAGAGCTCATGCACTGCCATTGCCAGGGGAACAGGGAGACTGTTCTAAAGTAATACAATGTCAATGTGACAAGAATCTAGAGAAACAAATATTTACTAAATAGCGTATCTATTAAACTAGCTACTATGGTTTCACTTGATGCTATAGTTTGTATATGAGACATTTGTAAAAAGTAAATCTCATTTAACATCATGCCACAAAATGTAAACACAATGTGGGTTTACATGACATTTTAACAATAGTCCTAAGACCTATATTAAATGGTTAATAAACCATCGTCTCAATATTTCTGTTCAACATAGCTATATGAATAGAATGACATCAGAAACATTTACATTAGATTCTGTTCTTATCTCTAAAAATGCACACATGGACAGCAGCAGCCAGTGGTATGAGTAAAATGACTACACAGCAATATGGTATGACTGCTCGATATGTCATGCATCTAAAAAGCATTTCTCTAGAATCATCCAGTATTCTCTAATTTCTCTAACTTCATAGTGTCTCTGCTTGAGAATATGTGAGACAGTCGAGTCATCTGAGGTGAAGTTGATGTTTCTCTGTAGGCCTCCCGTACCTGGCATGGCACCTGGTGACTGATTTGTCTCTCCCTTTTCTCGCCTTCTCCAGACTCAGAGCCTCCTCGTCCCAGCCACTGTCAGTCGGTTGTGAAATTAGGGCTGAGAATAATATAATTTACACCCATGAGCCACTGCAGACAGAGAAAGACAGACAGAGTCGGCTGCCTCACCAAGAAATTGCGCTGGGGAGAGTCTAGCCCTTGCCATTTCTTTCTGGCTCCCAACAGACTGCATGGTTTTGGTTATATCTCTATCAAAATGTGTTTTTTTAATGTATTCTAGCTTTATTTCTTCAGGGTTTTTGGCTCTCATCTATCCATTCTTTATTACACGGTTCTTCATAATGCTGCAGAATGCTCCATTCACTTGAATGGGCCTTCCCAACGTTCGGTGGTCTGCTAATTCTCAATAACAGACCGTTGCTAAGTATAACAGACCGCTGTCAAGGAAAATGTTTTTTGTGCTTCTAATTCCCGTCTTTCATATCACTACTTGTTTGATTCAAGTTCAGCGAACAATTTGTTTCTCAGCAAAAGCCACGATGAAACTTTAACAAATAGGCTATAGCCTAGGCTATGTAGGCTAAAGAGTCATATCGTGGGGAGTTTATTGTTTCGTTTTGGCCGTGTAGCCAAAAGTAGCCGTGTAATAAGCGGGATAATGTATAGAACGCCGGTCATTATAGGGAAATAGGTCCCTTCAGGGCGGAACAAGACCTCTCCGCTGCTCGTCGGGGTCTGGTTCGCCCTGTCGGGACCTATTTCCCGATAATGACCGACGTTCTATACATTATCCCTTATGTAATGTTCTTTTTGTAGGCATTGCATTGGCTGGTTTGGATATCCATGTGTTAATGCAAATTGTTAGTGATGTAGGCTAGTACTCGAGTCCGGTCTCGGACTTGAGACCGGTCTCGAGACCGATTTCTGCTTTCTCGGACTCGTCTCGGACTTGTTCCTTCAAAGACTCGGTCTTGACTCGGTCTCGGACCACAGGGGGAGGAGAAGGACTCGTAATTTCAGACCGAGTCCTCGAGACCAACGCATTTTTTTATGTTCATATAAAAAAAACACACAACAGATAACAATAATAATAAAATGCAATGTTGACGGGCATTATTTGAAAATGACATCCCATCGTGCAATGCAAAGATACTGTCGTCTGTAGGCCTAACCAAGGTAGGAATTTCACGGTGGCCATGGCCGTCGTTGCCCCTTGCGTTGGCCGTGATGCCACTTTAAAAAATCAAAGGTTTACAGGCCACTGTGGCCTTGGTGCCCCCTTCTTTCAATATTCTGCAATTGCATCCGTTTAAGAGTGATTTTTAGTTAGCCTATGGCCTGTCAAAATAATCTTAGCATCACAGCGCAAATTAATTCAGTCTTTACGCAGTGGAGAAAATGACAGCCCATGGCAAGAAAGAAAGTGCGTCCAAATTCACCCATTCTTTTCAGTTGAAATACTTGTGATCGCTAAATACCCTATCGCATCACATGAAAGAGCTTTGTCTCAGCTTTTAAACGATGTTAGCCACTAATTGCTGTGATAAACGGTTCGCGAGAAAAAAGTAAGTAATATGATTAAATTTAATCATAACGTCTACATAAGGTTCTACGCCCATCTACCCATTCAACTCGGTGGAATACTTCACAAACCCTTCGTTCAACACATGACAAACCAATATCAGAATAAACAGCAGACCTTACCGAACACAAAGGTGTAAAGCAGTCCCCTGTACAGTAAGCCGTTTCAGAGTATTCCGGTTAAATTAAAAATTTAATTTGCAGCAAGGTCTACATTCATGTCTCCAACTTTGGTCTTTAGGTTTCAAAATGTGTTTAAATCGTTCTACATGATTTCATAACAGACCCAATACAAAATAAATGTTACAAATATTGCCTAGATATAGGTAAATATTAAAATCAGAGGATATACAGCTGACTAAGAGTTTGTGAAAGTAGCCTTAGTGATCAAAAAATGCTAAGCATGCATCTAGGCTATTTGAGTTTCTTAAAGCTGAGCTGTGCTTAAATTGTTCAATACATGATTTCATAACAGACCAAATATAAAATAAATATATATATATTAAATATAGCGGTCTCGACTCGGACTTGCTTCCTCAAAGACTTGGTCTTGACTCGGACTCGACTGTTTTTGAAAACCAACAGACTCTGTCTCGACCCTTCAAAGACTCGGTCTTGACTCGGACTCGGCATAGGCGGTCTCGTCCCCATCAGTACAAATTGTGTTGCACACAATTCAGGCCTTTACATTCCCCATCTATACAGCATCTCCATGAGTGGAAACTGGGTCATGTTCCATCCCTTGCGACTTGTTTCTCACTCCGGAAACAGCACTTGTCTTATAGTTTTTCTTACTACATATAGTCAGCTCATCATGGGTCTCCTGGTGATGATTTTTTTATGACTAATACAGTATACCTCTCCGGAGGTCTGTGCAAACATATGGTGTTGACGTGTCCATAACAAAATCTAACCATATTTCGAGGATTAATTAAAGACGGGTCCAAGTGCTGCAGATCCAAGTTCCCACGCAACTTGGGAGAGTGGCTAGCCTGTTAAGCAGCTCATGTTGGGGAGGTGGAGAGATAGCTTCAACCCGGTAGGCCGATAGCCTACTTATTATTTTGAATGGCTGCTTTAGAAGGAAGAGTTCAAATAAACATGATACAAATGTAGGCTATTGAAAAGAAACCACTAGATCTACCCGAGTTTACCCATACAACGCACGACATAGGCCCCTATCTGCAGTTTGCAGACGTGATTTGTCTTGCACAAGACTTCATCAGTGCCCGCTTATGCTATACTTAATTTAAATGTGGGCAATGTAGTAGGCCTAATATTGGCGATTTCAAGACTGCATAGCCTATACAGCAAGGTTTTCAATCGGCACATGATTTGATCTTTAGAAGACATGGCTATCTCTCGTTCAGCCATCAATGATGCATCGCAGTAGTCTATTCCGTTTGTTGAAAAAATGGTCATTAGCTTATTTCTGTGAACAGTCTTCTATCCCAAGTTAAACATGGCAAGGTTGTACATGGGCTTGTAAAATAGCATCTGAGCATGTTTTTGATAGACCAAAGTCGCATACCTTCTATGTTAACATCAGAGAACAAGGTTAATCCATTCTGTGTCATCTTTAATTGAATGGGGAAACTGAAAGCATGGGGAATTGTGCACGGTTTTGTGCATTATTAAACAATATACAATGGGCCTAGATTTAGATTAAATTATTTTTTTCTTATTTTTGATGAGCTCAAATCTACTACTTCAACCTCCACATCATCTAGTTGCTTGTGCACATCATAAAAACAATTTCTCCTTAGTTCATCGTTTAAGTTAAGTATTGGGCAGCCGTGGCCTACTGGTTAGCACTTCGGACCTGTAACCGGAGGGTTGCCGGTTCGAACCCCGACCAGTAGGCACGGCTGAAGTGCCCTTGAGCAAGGCACCTTATTATACTTAATTCATAAGTAATATTTCAGACAGACAGACAGATAGATAGATAGATGCATACATTTCAGGCTAAAACGCTTTGGTGATGTTACTTTTCCATCTCCATTCAAAACTTTGCATGCACTTATACAGTGGATGAATGCAGTCTGTCTTCTTGGTTATATCTTTTTGTATTTAAGGCAATCCTTTCCATTCATTCTTGGATTACCGGTTTTAAAAAAGAGAGACATTTCCACAGGTACACTCTCTGGATACTGTGGAGACTGGTCTGTTTGCCAGGGGAGCCTTTTACCCCTGAGCCAGACCGTAATGCTGTATGCCAGTGTGGGAGAGCAGGCTTATTGAGTATGTATCGCCTTGCCTCCCCTAGTGAAACGGCATCAGGCTGGAGCACACTAGACAGTTGAGGGATGTTGATTTGTGGTGACGCTCTATTGGCCTCAACCCACTGGTTTCTCCTCTCTACTAGGTTGATGGTGATGCTTTTCATGAAAACAGGACATATCAATGAACAGGTAAAAGAGTGACAGAAAAAATATCTGTTGCCTGTTTGGCTGTTTCCTAATGTAACTAATGTGTCCCCTTGACTGTGATATGACAATGTTACCACAAGAACCCCTAACCACTCTAAAGCACCAACTGGAGAGTTGGTTGGTGGTATCAAAGATCGAAATGTCCTGATGTTCAGAGATGGAAAGTAAATCAGGTAGTCAAACGGTGGTCATGTGACGGAATGAAAACAATAGTATAACCTCTGCTTTGTATATATTTCTAATTAAAATACATAATGTTTTTATTGTGTCAAGTCAGCTTGCAGTATTTCCATTGTAATTATGTACTCAAGCCTTTTGAAACATGAAAGGAAGACATTTTGTTTTGATATAACATCATAGTGTTTAGAAACCAGAAGAGTGTCTGCATGTGTCAGGAGTGTAATTGTTGCATTCAGTTAAAGATAACAGGTTCTACCAGTATAGACAGCCAGACCAAAATTAAATATAATAGAGGAGCAACAACAGAGAAGTTCAACATCAAGAGTGAGAATCGTTTAGTAGCTGCTTTCATGTTAGGACAATTCCCTGTAGAGAGCTTTTATGATGGGAAAATACAGATATAATGGGATTCTTTCTTGTATTTATTTATATATTTTATTTTCATTTTTCATATTTTATGTTGTTATTAGGGGGATTACATTGACACAGCAGTTCATGAAAACACTTGAGATGAGACTAGATTGGCCTTAGCACCAGTGCCAAACTCACCCATTTAGTGGAACAGTTTGCACAATGTCTTGAATGTGATCATGTATACATACACTGAGGAAACTTTGTGTTGTTATTGTTGTAAGTATTATCCTTCCCATTTCATTCTCATTCAGCATGGGAAATGACTTGGCTGATGTGACACTCCAATGTTTAGCTATTGGTCTTATTCGATCTACGTAATAATCAGGTAATAATGTTCGCAGCAGCCATATTGTTGACTTAGCTAATGTCAGCTGTCAACTGATAACTGACATTTTACACAATTTTATGTGATGGTAGGCCTATGTTGTGTAATACACAACTGTTCTTACAACAGCAAAGAGCCCTAGAATTAACAACTGGCAGAAGTTGCAACCTGGTCTCATTAGCGAACGTTTTCGCAGACCCAGCCAAACGTACTAACAGGTATGTTTCTGAGGTGCAAACTGGCAAGCAGGGGTGCAAGAGAGACATTTAGTCTGTGAGTTATATGCCACATGTTGGTTGCTTTTTATTTTGAGCCAGCAGCCTGAGGATTTTAGCTCAATTGTCAACATGCTTGACTTCCGCTCCCGAGGTGCAGCAATTCAACACAATGTACGGACGCCGAACTCGGCAGGAATTGAGCCGGCACAGGAGAGACTTGTGGCTAGATAAGATAAATAGGCTAAACTTTCAGCCAACTCCTGACAGCCAAGTTTATTCCCGCCATTATCATATTAGTATTATTAAAGCTGCAAGTCTGACAGATTGAGGGGACTTAGCCAAAATTTTGAATGTTTACAATTCTCATTCCCCTCCCCCACTACCACCGAGCACCCTCTCATTGAGATTGTGCTCGTCAGTGTGCACCAGACTGTGACTAACAATCAGATCTCACACAGCCCTGCTCTGATTGGACCAGAATAACAGGGAGTTGTGGATTTTTGCAAAACAAATAACAGGCTCTAGGTGGAGGTAAGTGCAGGTTTTTTTCTAAAACCGGCTAATTTATGTTGTTCTGTCGGAGCATAGTGTCGGTTTCAGTGAATATGATCAAAAAATCTTGCCAACTGCAGCTACTATATTGTCCTCTGTGGGCTTAAGGTACCATGATCCCCCCAAAACAGTTGACCTACACAGAGGTTTCAGACAGTGTAGAAAGCTGCTCTCTGCAATTACGGAGACATCAGCAGTAGCCTAATGTAGTAGCCTACCCTAGATTACCTTAACATTTGCATAAGCAATGCTAGGTACTGTAGGCAACGTTAGCTACAGTATGACAGAGTATTAGGGCCAGGTGGAACAAATAAGAAGTTTCCAAACATTGACTCAAGCAACTTGAATGCCTTCAGCTCCTGGCTGTGTGAAAAAGAAAGGCTTTTAAATATCAGGGTAAGTTAATACTGACAATAATGACAGATCTTTACTAAATGCTATTGGGTCGGGTCTATTGGTTCCACCCTCAGAGTTCACAGCTCAGTCCAGCCATATTATGGTTTTATTCCTACATGTTAGGATAAAATAGACGTTTGTCAGGTACTTATTGGTGACCACAGTTTTTTGAACTATGACATAGGTAGACAACCAGCATTTCAATTTACCCCATAGGGCAGCCGTGGCTAGCGCTACTGGTTAGTGCTTTGGACTTGTAACTGGAGCCAGTAGGAATGGCTGTGGCCATGAGCAAGTGCCCTTGAGCAAGGCACCTAACCCCTCACTGCTCCCCGAGCGCCGCTGTAGCAGGCAGCTCACTGCATCGGGATTAGTGTGTGCTTCACCTCACTGTGTGCTGAGTGTGTAACTAATTCACAGATTGGGATAAATGCAGAGACCAAATGTCCCTCACGGGATCAAAAGAGTATATATACTGTACTTATATACTAATATAATAATCTACTCAAAGTACATAGGCACCTTAAAAAGTTACAATATTTGAAATGTATTAATAAAATACTCACTGCATATTTTAGTGAGACAACTGTGATTTGTCTTTACTATCCTTTCATTATAGCTACAATGACAAGCCCTTTTGTTGGAAGAAAACAAAGACTAGTTAAAAACTGGCTCCCTACAACTAGAACTTCACTAAAAACAAGCACATTTATTTGAAGCACACCAAAAAAAAAGGGGGAAAAACATTCCTGTGAGATTGCCTTTGGCTTTGTCTCCTGTGTTCTGTAATTATGCCGCAGCTTAAAAGGAATGTCACCCTAGGCCATTTAGTCCACTACTACTGATTTGAGCACAGAGCTCTGAGCTCGGCTGTTTAGTCTACTTCTATGATCTGAGCTCAGGGCCCATGACCCATTGCCGAAGTGGTGCCAGCACAGGTGGAGGTGAGTGCAGCTGTGAAGTCTCCTCCCCTTAGCATCCGCCCCTGCTCCGCCACAGCGTCAGCACCACCACCGGCCGCCCGCTGCGCTGTTGGACACGTTCCAGGGCGGGCGGGTATGCATCCTCATGAGGGAGAGTCAGAGTCAGCGTGTCTCATCAGATTAACGTGTGGCCCCGCTGATTGATCAACTCCCGCCACGCCGAGACCTCGCTGTGTCAGGCCCAGTGCCAGGTCAGGCGGGGTGGGGGTGAGGGGTGGGCGGGCACTGCTTGGCATTGTTACGCTGGAAGACTGTGATCACGGATTTCATTCTATTCAGGCAGCGCCATGCAAGATCCTCTGAACATTTAAGAACAAAGTAAGAATACCTAGAAAGTCTTCATATTTAATTGTGCATTTTCAAAATATAGAATTATTTAGTGACAGAATATCTTGCGAGCAATGAAAAACAACATGTACAGTTGTCCTTATATGTACAACATGTCCAGTATATTAGTTACAGCATATAAATAGTGGAGGTTACATCCTTTACATTGCATTTAATGATTTAACACCCTTTTACCTAAAGTGACTGATAGTGCACTCTGTAGCATCTAGGTTATATAATCATAATTAAATGTGCCTCGTATAAATCAAACGTATGACCTTGGGGTTTGTTAGCATGCTACTCTACCATACTGTCTGTACACATACTGTATACAGTACCTTGGAAAGTGCATGTAGCTGTGTCCTACAGCCATATATCAAGTGGACAGCAATAAGTCTTACCTTGTCATGACTGAAAGGATGTTGTCTTCCCGGCGAGATGCACCACAAGTTCCTCAATCCATTAAGAGACTCAGGAGGGCACCTGAGGTTCTCAGTGGCAGGGCTGATTTAAATCATTGAGGAAATGAAGAGGGTGGACATACATGTCCTGCGGGGCTCTTCATTAGCAGTAAAGAGAGGTGATCTGCACAACGTTAACGGCTTCGTTCCAAGGGTCTGCCTCTAAGAAAACTCTGAGGTCATACTCTGAGTCGCAGGGTTCTTTCATATATGCCCGAATGTTTTCAGACTCAATTACACATTAGTGTGACAGTTTCAGCCTTTATCTATCACACCTCATCAACTCACACCTAGCCGTACAGATTCCCACTAACAATCTCTCCATCACCAGCACTAATGATGGCCCATTACAGCTGTCACTGTGACTGACACATTAAAGCAGCAGAGAATGAAATATGAACTGCACACGTTAACCTGCAGCCAGTGCTGACACTTTTTTGGCTTCAGATTGTCAAAGCTAGCAGCAGTGCACTGAGAAGGACAGAACATTGAAGCTGCAGCAAAAGAGAAGTCAAACTAAATGGGCCAAAATGGCTGACCATATGGTTCTTCAAACTCAATGAAAATCATACAGACTGTGCAAGCATTTTCATATGTTTGTAATGCAGTGTAGCAAGAAATTTGACATTTATTCTATAGAAGTAAATGAAGGAATGCTATGTACTTTGTAGTTAGGGTTGTCACTAGTCTGGACTGCCAGGGAAAAATAGACACACCTGAGTACAACACCATGGTTGTCTTACTATTACCATAAATAGGTCCTTACTGCCTGCAGTCCAATCTAATACACTATATATAAAGGCCCATTTCTTTCAAATGTAGTTTTCCGCTAGCGTGACGGACTGTCACCAGACTGTGCAGTCTAAATCAGATCACTTTCCCACACCTTTTGGAGACTGCCTGCCTGCCTGCTGTGGTTGAAGGGGGTTGTGGTGAGCGTTACACCCCAACCCTACCTGTCTGCTCCAATTAACCTCAGAGATGCGTCACAGCAAATGTCTGGCCTCCAGCTATCACTACCAGACCACTCCTGTACATACAAATCATGGTCTGTGAACCTAGATTTCTTTTTTTCTTTTTTGGGGGAGTGGGGGTTGTTGTGGTTGTTATTCCAGGGCAGCAACAAGGTCGTCCATCATCACACCGACAGTGGAAAGTTGAACGTGTTTCTCTGCAATAGGACACAAGTCAGACAGTAACACCTGCTTTCCCATTGGTGTAAGTGGCATCTGATTCTCTTATGAATTCATCCCTTACAAAAAATAAATAAATAACAAGAATCCTTTGCAGTTCATATGCAGGATTATTATATTTGGACGGGAAAAGTGGCATTGCACTGCACATTACTGCAGAAATAGAGTATTGTGAACATGAAACTGCACTGTACTCAAAATATGTGTCTTTTTGTCCCAGACGGGCAAGATAAAAGATGTAAGGGATCTTCAGCTCTTTCCTTGACCTCATGGCATTTCACATTTCACAGCCAAGTCTAGTATGCACTCAATGCTGGGTTTTGGCTCAGACTGATTTAAAGAGAGAAAATACTGGAGTGCTTCAAGGCCACCGCCGCCATGTGGAATATTTGTGTACAAACTCTGAACATCAAACGTAGCCAGCAGGAAGTTGTCAGACGTAGCATCAAAGGTTTTCAGTAAATTGATAAAGTCGATTGAGTCACGCATATAGGAGGGAAGGGTGACCACTTCTAGCCTGGAAACCAAACTCTCTGACTTTGCAGAGAGTCTGGCCTAGATCCATAGGCGTACGTTTATTTCCGGGTGGGAGGGCACAGTTTGAGGTTTAAAATCATTGGAGTTCCTTTGAACCGCTTTGAATCAATAACCGGCGTTTCGTCATACAGAGAAGTTTCTATGCAGCACGCCCATAACAAGCACGGGTGCATCTTATCAGCAAACAATCACACGTTTCATCTGCGTAACTCTCGCCAAAATGCATCATATAGTGTTGTGAATGTACCCAAGTCAAACTTTCATGTAAATGCATAAGTACGTCCAAAGCGCCACTTTTGCGTTGTCGTTTTCGGGTGAAATTACCTTTTGAATGGGATTCCTATAGGGCCACTACTTTTTTTGATACAATCGCGTCAAAATCGCTATTTTTCAAACACTATGAAGGCTCGACACAACATGAAACTTTGATCGAAGTATCATCAGTGTCTCTACACATGAACTCGAGCATTGAGAACATTGTTGGTGTACACAGAGTTTACTAAAAGAGAGGTTTTGAACAACTCACTTGTTTTTTCTGCTCGCTGCCATCTTGCAATGAGTGAGTTGTCCAAAATCCTTCTTTTTAGAAAACTATGTGTACACGAACAATGTTCTTAATGCTCGAGTTCATATGTAGAGACACTGATGATGCTTCGATCAAAGTTTCAAGTTATGTCGAGCCTTCTTAGTGTTTGAAAAATAGCGATTTTGACGCGACAATGTAGCAACTACAGTTTGACTCGGGTACGTTCGTAGCCTTTTTAAGTGACAAAGTCTATGACTAAAGTTTAGCTGACGATATAACATCCTACTCCACTGTGACTTCGTTTGTGACACTCCTGTTAATAGGCTAAACTATTATTCACATTTGCTCAAAGATTTCGCTCCCTACGTTGATGTATTCCAAGCGATCTGCTTCGGGGGCGGGGGACGTAGTAATTGAAACACCATGCATGGGTACGTAATCGCTCTCAGGGACGCCCTCTGTTCGCTGGTTGGTCCAAAGATTGTTAAGGCGGAGTCGGCTGCCCAACTGCCGAAGTAAACGAGCGCGAATCAACCAGACGGAGTACTGTAGGGAAAAGAAATCGACCGGAGGTACTTAGACAGGCCAAGGCCAGGCTAGACCACTTCTGATTTAATAAAATAATCAACATAAGATATATTTTCCGTTAGGCTACCGATCCCACTAACAATAGGTCTTATGTCAGTGCCCTCTGATATATTGGGGTGGAGCGGGTCAATAAACCACCTAGAGGGGGTCTTAATGAGGAATTTGATATAAAACCAATCCTATAGTAGTAGTATATTTTAGTAAGAAACTGTCTGTATTTACAGGTTTTATGACTGTGGGGGTAATGTCCTTTCATTGTTTGGGTAGGCGTGTACATATGGAACTGTTTATCCACTGATTGTTTTTTTCTTTTTCTTTCTTTCTTTCTTTTCTGTTGATAGCAATGCCATGTACTCCTTTGGGGATATTGATTTTTGTAAGCCCTTTTGAAATGTATAGGTTTGTGTAATACCTGTAAGTGTTCTCTTAATTGAGTGCCTAGTGGGGCTCTTAGACCCAATCATACCAGTTGACATCACACGGTAGGTCAGCTGATTGTAAGGCCTACTGTACATATATCCCTTCATCAAATGTGTCCACCATTTGCCTGAAGAAGACCCAGCAGGGTCGAAACGTTGCCTGTTGTGCATTAAATATATGGGAGTCAAAAGCAGTGTTGCGGACATTATATTTTTTCAATTGAGTAAGTTTTCTTTTGTCCTGCACCTGCCAGAAGGTGGGATGTGCACACAATAACTGTTTGCTAAAATTCAAATTAAAACATGTTTTGGTTACACTTTACTTAACAGTGTCGACATAAGAGTGACATGACACTGTCATGACGTGTCATAAACAAGTCATAAACGTTTATGAAATAATGCTTCTGTTATTAAGTGGCATTCAGTTTTTGTCATAACAAGTTAAGGTTAAGAATAAGGTTAGGGGTTAGGGTTAGACTTAGGGGTAACACTTTACTTGACGGGTGAGTTCATAACACATTCATAGCAGCTGTCATAAACTGCACATAAAGCATTCATGACTGTTTCATGAGACATGATGTAGACTTCATAAAATATTCATGAAATATTTTGCCCATTGACTCAGATGTAACGTGATCAGGTAAGAGGTTAGGAACAAAAACGGCAATGCTGCTTTGCGATTGTTGGACTTTTATTTTGACAAGTTGTCATCGGTCTTCCACATTCATGAAAGGTTTGGTATGAATGTTGAATCGTGTCTCATGAAACAGTCATGAATGCTTTATGTGCAGTTTATGACAGCTGCTATGAATGTGTTATGAACTCACCCGTCAAGTAAAGTGTAGAGTATCATTTATTAATCCCGAGGGAAATTAAGGTTACTGATAATTTATATTTAATGTTGCCAACTGTTGGTTCACAAGTCCTGGTCACAGCGTGTCACAATCTATATTTATGTTGTTTTTCTCACCTTGCGAGCTCATGTGTAAGTGAATCCCTGTGCTTCCACTCAACAGCTTAATGTAGTTACTACAGTTTTCACTCAAGCTATCTTGGTCTCCATATAAATATGTTTCGCTTCTACAACAAAATTAATGTCCAAACAGCCGCAGTGCAAACTGGATATCTTCCTTGACCCCTCAAGTTCTTACTTGTGTATTCAATTCAACATATGAAGTGTCAGGTCCAGACAGCGTCACCCATCTCACAAGTAGATACTTCCTTCACATACTGTAACCCCCAATCATTAACCCACTCCAATCAATAGCCAAGATGGGATGTTTGAGTATGAGCCTGCCTCAGTTGCTATACAGCTTATTTCTATCACTTTGCCTTGATTTCCCCTGACCCTCTGTAATCTGCTTCTACCCTCAGTGTTAGGCCTTAAGCATCAGCTGTGTAGACTCTGCACAGCATCAGCACAACTAGCTTACCCTGTCTTTGGTTACTTTGGAATCTCAAAGCCTTAAGCACACGGGGCTACTAGGCTCAGCCTTTTTGACCTCTCCTATGCCTTTTTTTGACAATCAAAGCATGCCACAGACAGCCTGAGCCAAGCACTGCTGGGAGGCCGATCCAAGTGTGTTCACATAGCAACCAACCAGAAAGCTACCCATCTGTGCCCCTAGCCCAGCTAGCTGCCACAGCCAGAACCAACTGCTGCTGGGAGGCAGATCCAAGTATGTTCTAGAACAACTAGGATCTGCTAAAGATGCTTTGCTTCTGCACTCCAGCTTGCAGCCACATTACCATGATTCCTTTCACATTCCCCTCTTTTTCTCTGGAGCCAAGTCACATTCATGGCAGTTTCCCCAGCAGACATGTTTTTAATATTATCAACAGATATCCCAGGAGTCACAGATATTCAGCACTGATAGCCCAATAGGCAAGCCTTTCAGAAGCCCTAGCTAGTTTATATTAACTGCGGTCTCTGTGGACTCAACACTAACAATACTGCTACCTCTGCTTCACTCCCTGCAATCAGTCAGCACTCCTGAACCTGTACATGAAATGGTATGAAGCATGCCATGATATAATCTATTATTATTATAATTATTATTATTATTATTATTATTACTTCTGGGAAAATCATTGATATTTTGTGCCATCTTTTATTTTGCTTGCATACATTTCTGTCTTTCCTATAGATTATTTCAGAAGCAGTTATACCTCAAACTGAATAATTTTCAGAATGACCGCTTTGAGCTACAATTGACTCTTTATTCCCAGACTAAGATTAAATTGTTTGGATTCATGATTTTCATTCACCATGAATGAGTCATTATGGCCAACTTGTAATTATTCAGTTGTCACACATGTCACACAATCACTGATTTGATTCTACTCCGCCCATTTCCTCAGCCCTGGCAGCTCAACTGTGACTCCATAAAGATTTCAAGTCCACCTTAACAAATATAAAAAATACCAAGAAAGCCAAGCACAAGCCTCTTTTGGTAGAGGGGATCCTTTTGGTGTTTTAAAGTGTCAATATGAATTCCCTCTTTAATCCATGCTCACATAGACTTGGGGTGAATATGTGAGGATATGTTCTCAAATGAAGTTGATGTTGAACATGTCTTAGATGAATTCCATGGAATGATTTCCCAGCATCCCACTCTTGTATGGAATGCACACAGAAAGACTCTCCTTTCCGGCTCTCTATTTTGATGATATATGCAATGTCTTATCCCTTCTTCCCTGTCTTTCTTGCTTTGCTCATTTATTGTGAGTGGAGCTTTGGCAGTACAGTATGTGCAGAGGGTTTTCTAACACTCTCCTGGTGAGGTATGTCGGGACTCTGCCTGGTTACCTCTGAAGCATGCAGTCTGTTCTTGTAGACCCAATCATAGATAAGAGTGAACTCATTAAACTTTGGCTCAGGGAATCTGTCCAAATGAAGTCATTAAAGTTCCGCTTGAGTGAGACTGTTGAAGTTCTCTTACCTTTTTTGCTGCACATTCCAGTACACTTCTGGAATTGGTTTTGAAGTGCATGAAAAACTTGTCTTTGCTTAAGAGTAATTTAGGAAAAAAACATCAAACTTGTGTCTCTTTGGTCCTCAACGTGCAAAATAAATGTTATGGAATGTCCAAACCAGCATTTAGCTACCAGATTAGACCAAACAGAGCACAAGGTTAACATTCCATCACACTACAGCAATGTCTAATTATAAAGAATGTTCAGAGTATTATATAATTATTGTGAAACACATGCACACCAGCACAAACCCACAAACCAACACCCCACGTAGGACCCTGACATTATTGTAATTCAATTCACTAATGATTGGATCTGCCAAGAAAGCACTTAGGCCTAGGTAGCAGTTGCTGAATTTTAATGTCATTTATTAGCACAATGTATTTGCATTGCACTTTGTTCCTGGGGCTAAATGCTGGGCCATATGCACTTGACATTCCGCAACCCTTACCTTGTCACTGCACTTTCCTTTCATTGCACCATCTCACTCCCTCTTCTGTAAGGAGGTAATCCGTACTTCAGGAAATAACATTTTCTGTTTCTCATCTGACGGTCCATTCCTCGCTCACCGGCTCAGTGGCTTTGAGAGGTGGACATATTTTCCACCCTCCGTCCTCTTGCTGCTTGTTTACACCTATTTTTTTCACATCTCACAGATGGGATTGGGGGGATTGCTTGTGTTTGGTCCTTGCTTAACGAACGATCACAAATCCATGCACTTGTCTCCTACTGTGCCCCCAACAGTAACAGCAGCCGCTTATCAGATCCATCCTTTAGAATAGATCATGTCAGGTTCAATATCCTGTTTTCAAGGTCAAAGTGTCTTACGAACCAGGGGACTGTATGCATCTGCCATTATCCGGTCATTATGGCTCTCTGGAGCCACTGTGCTGGAATTCATTGATTTCTGGGCACTGCTGTTGAGGATAACCAGAACGGCCCACATTTCCCCCCAGAGTTCCGCAGCAGGCTAAGGAGAGGGAGGCCAGAGCCATAGATTAGACCCCTCGCTACTCTAATTGATGACATGAGGGATCCTGGAATTGATCTCATGATGAATAGACTAATAGCACCTGCTGTAGAAAAAAAGGTGTTGCTAACTTCATGCACTTTTACAACTGAATACTTGCTTTGAAACCTCAGTTTTACAGAGGTTAGATCTGGGTTAGATCTGGGTTAGATCTGGGTTAACTGGAAAGGCACAGTAAACACAACGATCATTTTAAGATCTTAATTTTAAGATATTTTGTATTGTTATTTCCACAGTCACAGTCTACATTCATATGTTGGTATAACCCAAACAGAGACAGAGTGAGTCAGTGTCCATGCATGATGTGCTCAAACTGAAAATAACAGTCAGTGAGTCATTTTGTTTTCTCTGCCACATCATATCCTTGAGTGTAATTTTATGTCATCCACAAAGCCAGCCAAAACACAGCAGAGTGAGTAGTATAATCCGACACAGTCCCAGTCACCCATGCAAGTTTCAATATTTGCTGCTCACGGATCGTCACTGTAAGTCACCGTGAGTCATTGTAATACAATGTCATGCTTTCACCCGCACACGGCACACTGCACACCGTTTTATGCGTAATGGTCAACATTACAGTGGGTGTTTACTTCCTATCTGTAAACATTCCCAATGTGTGACTTCCAGTAAGGACCATCAGGTGGGAGATGGTGTCCGGAAGGCAGGGGGGGGGGGCAGATTGTACACATGAAGAGGATGATATGTAATGTTTAGACGTACCTGAGAGCTGCGCTGGCATACGCTGCGCGCCAGCACACAGAAGAAGCAGGTCGTGGCAGCGCACCTGTTCTGTGCAGGTGTTTGGGAGGATTGGAGTGAAAGTCTCAGTAGTAACTCATGGACAGAAAAAAAAGAGCACAGCAAACAGCTGCCGCAGTCTTCAGGAAGCACGGGCTTGGCCAGATGATCCATCATCTTCCACTCGAGGGTGGAGACCAGGGGAGGGGGGAGAGCATTTACACTCATTTCCTCACAAAGCTCTCTGTCTGCTGTTCTGAGAAAAAATGGGGGCGTTTTAAGCATACGTCACTGACTCATTCACCAAGGGCTTCATTTCATTGCACAAAATGAGTCAGCATGCACTGGATTAAACAATAAATTAATAATTTCTCATTTATTAAAATACCTTAAAATCTGTGGTGCAGTTCTGTGTAGCTTTTCGAGTGAATAACAAATAACCTGCTTTGACTTTACTCAATAAGCTTTCTCTTATTACTCTTTTGTCCTCTTTAATCATATTATTATTATTATATTATATATTTTTCATTATTCATTCATGCTGTCTATCAGTCATTCAACTACAAAAAGTGGCAGTTATCTGCAGAGCAAAGCATGGTGATCCCCACTGTCATCCTTTTATCAAGGGCCTCATCCTAGCATAAAACTCTGCCCTTGTTACAGTGTACAATCCAAGACAGAAATCAATGCCTAAGTTAATTGTTGAGCATGCTTATTGATTGATCTTCTGGTACAATCTAAGAGAGAGCAGCATAATCAGTTAGTTACTACGGAATTAAACCATGACTTCTCTTTTTGATAACAGTGTTTGTCATTCATCATCTGAAAAATAAACATAAAAGAAAATAATCGAGTTTAACCACCAACAAACATAAATCTGTGATGTTCTTTTTCTCTTCTCTCTCTTTTTTTATGACCGTATTCCAAATGTGATCAGATGCCATGAATAGAATATAAGACAAACAGGGTCAGTTTTAGGCTGATCTGTCTGTGGCATTGCATATCATTCATTTGATTTGACCATTTGGAGGGCAGTTTGCACAGGGCTCTTTCCTAACCTATGCTCCCGCACACTTCCAATCCTCTTCCCAAAGGACTGGGAAAGTAATGAGTGACGCCAAATCCAAATCTGCCCTCTCGGATTTCACTTCTTCATCGTGACCTTTGGCCCGTGACTCTGTCTCCACCCCTGGTCTCTGGTGATACCACTCTACTGACATTAATGAGAGAGCCGTCAGAAAGGTTAATTAGGCCAACTGCTCCCCACTCATCCAAGACATTATCTGCCGCTCTCAGCTGCCTGACAGCAGTAAAGGGGGGACTTAATCTTAGGGAGGAGAATTTCACTCTGGGCTGACATGGACATTATTCATAAGTGTACGCGGATGTCTGGTCAGAACTCAGTTAAATCATTGCCCAGTACAATGCTTGATGGTCTTGTGTACCTAAGATGATGAGTTCAATTACGTATAGGATTAAGTCAGGTCAAGTCAAATCAATGTATTTATATCAGCACATTTAATACATTTACTGTCTTATGCATTTCACATTTGCATATATTTAGGGTTTTCTCATGTCCAACATATGTGCATAACACATCTAGCAATTGTAAAGGTGTGTGTGATCACTGTGCGCATGGCAGTAGCTACCCTTTTCTCTCTTACTGACAAAGACCTGGTTGCTGTCCATGGTGCTGAAGTCATTCTAAGGGCCATATTATGACAGGATGCTGTCCATGGTGCTGAAGTTGTTGCCATTCTAATAGTCCCAATGTCTAATGCCTAATGACCCAATGGCTTATTATGGGCTATATGGCACATGCAAGTCATTAATTTAGACTCGTCAGGGCACATGGTGAGGACTGGAAAAGCTATGGTTGCCCATGAGGGACACTAGTTGCCCCATATTATGGGGCAGCCGTGGCCTACTGGTTAGCGCTTCGGATTTGTAACCGGAGGGTTGCCGGTTCAAACCCCGACCAGTAGGCACGGCTGAAGTGCCCTTGAGCAAGGCACCTAACCCCTCGCTGCTCTCCGAGCGCTGCTGTTGTTGCAGGCAGCTCATTGCGCTGGGATTAGTGTGTGCTGAGTGTGTTTCACTAATTCACAGATTGGGATAAATGCAGAGACCAAATTTTCCTCACAGGATCAAAAGAGTATATATACTTATATTGCATTGGGGTAAATATTGTAAGGACATTGTCTACCATGTTGTGGCTGATTTGTGTGTTAATTAGAGCCTATCATCGTGGCTCTGAATATGTAGAGTGTACATCCTTGTTTCAGCACACCACCCTTGTAATGGATGGCTTTACCAGGGCAGCATTTGTTGCATTATTTTGTAATTGTGGCACTCCCTATTTTTACAGCAAATGTCTCATTGTTTGTCATTTGCAATGCCATGTTCCCTATTGTGTTTTGCTGCTAAAGCAGTCCAATTGATTATCATGAAGTGTGGTCCTAGGGAACACATTGAATCCTGCAAAACCAATTATGACCTGGTAAGATTGGTGCCTGTTGCTCGGTATGGCAAACAACAAAACTGTGGTAAGTCCTTTGGTTCCTTTATGCAGCAACATTTTGAACAGTGCTAGAATTTATGCCCTGTGTACATATGTCATGCTGTGAAGTGTTTAAATCCCTGCCTCTAAACAAAATGAACACCAGAAGTGGCAAAGACCAACAAGCATGCCGGTTTTTATTTATTTGTATTAGGACATATATCAGAGCAAATATATCCTGAGTACAGCAACCATATTGGACTTTTGACAGATGCATTATGAGAGCCCACACGGTGGCCCAGCAGTGGGGGCTGATAGGATCTCTTTCATTCCTCTCACACAATGTCCTGAAAACAAGAAGCCCTGCGGAGCTGAGGGCCTGTGCGCGCCTCTGATAACCTTGAAGGGGAGTGTGAGTGTGTGTGTGTGTGTGTCTATGTGTGGGTGTGTGTGTGTGTGTGTGTGTAAAGGGGGGGGGGGGGGTTAGGGGTGGAGTAGGGTGTGGTGTGTGTGGGGGGTGGTAGATGTGTGTGGGGTGGGGTGAAAGGAAGAAATAATTTACTTTCATAACAATCCGCCTCTCCAGCCTTGACGTCTGAGTGGCCAGAAAATGGATTTGATTGTTTCTCTCTCTCTCTCTCTCTCTTTCTCTCTCCCTCCCTCTCTCTTTTCAAGCCCCACTGCTTTGACTAATGATTGGTGGCTGCCATATTTTCCTGCACGGTAAGTTCTTTTTATACATTATTAGACAGTGTACATTATTCAGAGTGTCTTTAAAAATGAATCAAGAGGTGAAATGAAAACAACAGAGGGAAAAGGAATGCTATATGACTCCTAAATGTTTGCAACATGTCTAGGAGAAGCTGTTTGAGCGCTTAAGTGGACCGAAACTTGACTCTGGGGCGGAAAAACAACTCAAGCTCAAAAAGGAGGCTAAGGTCAGAATGAAAACACATAAACAAAATGATGACAGACAAAATCCAAAGGCAAGGCAAAATGTATGTTTCCTCTCTCTCTCATTTCCTTCCTACACAGGGGAGCTGTACTCTGATCTTGTACCCTATAAAACAAATACAATTCTATTAGACAGTCAGTGGAAGGTTGTATTTCACTACCCTACGTATAGCTTAAGATATCGAGGCATGATCAGTGTGAGAAGAAAATGTGTATGGCTGCCTGGTGGTATGTTTTTTCTGATTTCTTACTTCTGTAGAATTTACTGGAGTCTATTGAGTGTTATGATACAATATCATTGTAGAGGTCCCTGGAAATTTCACACTTTAAATTGGGTAACTTTAAGGAATACGTGTTCCTGTCCCTATGTATATGCTTCCATTGCTTCCACGTGACACAAGTTTTAGAGTTTTAAGTGTCGTGTAATTCAGTATATGATGGTGTAAGAGGAGACACTCAGTACTGAGAGACTTCCATTCTGTGTAAAGTGCTCTGCATCTAGCTTTCGCCATGAATGCGCTGGCACTTTAAGTCACTTGCCCACGCACACATGTGCTGAAATACTTAACTGACAAGCATTCAATAAATTATGGGGTTTATCGAGCGACGCCGACCAAAATAGAACTGAATCGTAATCAATACAGTGGTGGCAGCAGAGTTCAACGCAGGTATGTGGGGTTGTATTGAAAACAATGTAATGTTATTCGAACACTGAAAGTGGAGTGTGTCACACTCATGTAAGTGCTTATGAGCGGGGGTCTTAGGGTTTTTTCTCTAGTTAAATGTCACTTTGACCTGATTAACCCTGCTGATATTACAAATCATGTCATTGCATAACCATGTGTGTCAGAGTACCTTAGAAATACTACAAAAGGCATCTCTGTGCACTGACTAGGCCTTATGCCTTACCCCAGCAATTGAGACAATTGAAAGTTATTACTAATTTATTTGACTCTAGTTTATGTTAATCAATAAATGTCTTTCTGCTCAAGGAAATCTTCATTTTCCATATAGCTCAGTTTGAAAACAGTTTAGAACACAAGGACATTCTGACTCTTATTATTGAAATTGTCATGACCAACAGACTCAAAAGTGCCAAGCCGCTCCGCCTGTGCCTGAAATATCATGGGGACCACATTTTCATAAATATTCCTGGGAGTTTGCGGCGTTGAGAATGACTATAGTGAATGCATATTATATCACATATCCCGCGTATTGTGTTACACCCATCTCTCTCTCATACCGGGGATTAGACAGTGCCTTTATGCCAGAGCCAGCCTCTCTCTCTCTCTCTCTCTCTCTCTCTCTCTCTCTCTTTCTCCCTACTCCCATTCACAAACTGCAAACACAATCAGGCAAATGCGGTTAACACACAAAAGAAGCCTGGCGCCTGTCTGCCTAGCCAGAAGATGCTTCAGTTTGATCGTTTAGAGCACACACAAGGCCATGAATATTCACCACCACCATTTTTAAACAGACTACTTTATTCATCTGGCTAAATTGTGTTTCCTTTTTGCTGGGACAATAAGATAAGCTTATGATTGGTGAAGCTAAGAGCCACATTTATATACAGTATGTGCATAGAAGCACAGGTTAAGTAAACATGCCATGGTTAAGTTGCTTGTGCTATCAGAATGGCTGATTGAAGAGTAGCAACTCAATTCTGTTTTGTCCAATTTAGGCCATAAAATGCTAAGTGTCTGACCAGCTATTGCAATAGACCTCAAGTTCTCACATTAGGTAATACTAGTGAGCATTTACATGTAATCATGGTCCTTGGCTATGGTAATATACGACCATTTATCTAAATAGGAAATTAATTATTAAGTTTATTCTTCACTCTTTATTAAGTCCTCATTCATCCCAGTGAATAAGGACATGGAGGATATAACCTGCTAAATGTAATTTCATTGTTACGTTTATTCATGTTCTACTACTGCCGCCTGCCTTCCCTAAGGGTGCCATGCATAATGCACTGGTACTATGTGAGGTAAATCAAATGGTTGCATGTTTATTCAGGTAGTTAATTATGTTTTTTCTGGATCTGAAAAAAAACATCTCCTTTGCTGAGTCAGTTAACAGTGAAACACAAATCCTGAGCTGAGATCCTCTACCCACCTCTGAGAGATAAGCAAAGACCTTAAATCAACTGGTGGTAGTGCGTCGTAGGTCATGAACAAAATTACAATAACTGATGAAGTGAAATAAACCAATTCACTCCTTGCAGGAATTAGAATCCCTCGGAGCAACATAACTATTATGGAAATCATTTAGTCTTCATTAACTCTTGAGAAGCGGCGTAAATCCATAAGAGCGCTGACACAGCCATTACCAGTGTACAGCTCCTGAGAGTAATTCACTTTACACACTTTCAATTTGCATCACATTATTTGCCATGGTATTCCCCAATAGTGAGAATTCCAGTGCAGTATTAAAGTGTTGTTGTGTTTATGTTTGACTTTTTAAAATGTTGGATCCAGATGGTAGGATAGCAAATCACATCCAGGTTCTTCCTCCTCAATAATATATATTTTTAAAAATCCACAGAAGAAGCATACAACCTGATGGTGTCTCATACCTAATTACATTCAGACATACTACAGTATTTAGCAGCTGTAAACAAGATGGCTGTGGAACATCCTTGAGATGGTATGGAACACCTACCAATGGTGTATCATTATTGCTTGAGGGCTTTGTATGCATCTGGAACATAAATCATAACAGTTACTGATACAATAAAGTCAGTGAATGCGAATACCTTAGCCTAATGAATAAACTTCAAAAACAAAAAATACAACACAAATACTGCAATACCAGGATTTTGTCCAAATAATGACGTATGTGCACCATGGTTTTAAACTAAATGAAATGTTTGCCTTCTCTCATATTTCTCTATATCAGAAAGAGACGATCCCAAACGAATGGAGAGAATGCCAGATCTCCATTGTCCAATGGAAAAGGGCAGCATTCTGGGCGTGAGTTTAATATAATGAACATCACTCTCTTTGACAAGCAAAATGATGCTCTGCTAGGCATGCCAAATCTACTGGCATTCATGCCCTGTTAAACCCATGTCACACTAGCCTGTCCATCAGGGAGGCTGAGAGCATTGTGATACACAACCCAGTTCGCTGTACACAGACATGCCCAATCTGAATACAAAAAACTGTCTTTATTCACTGGAGCTTGACATTGACATAAAATATCCAGTTTAATTTTATCGTCTGTTGACACTCCATTCTAAATGTAATTTAATATATCTTTTGTATATTTAATACATATCAATTCAGCTAAATGTATTCATTTCTCTCAGTTCAGCAGTGTGATAGTATTCATAATCAACACACAGGATTCACATTTTTTCCTCCAGTCTTTAGTTTACTGTTCATCTACTGTAATTTCACTGTCTCTGCTGCCTGATGGAAGACAAAAGCTGGAGTGTAGCGCCAGGTTTGTCTCTTCCACTAACGCAGACCATGTTTTTCGGCACGAGCTGGAACAATGCGGCCAACGAGGTGAGAGACAGAGGGAGGTTTCGAGCTTGATTTAGAGCCCCGGGGCTGGAAAGCGAACTCTGGCATCTTCTTTCTCAAAAGGCCAGACCTCCCGGCTCATCCATCACTGCCGCCGAAGACCAGCCAGGCAGTCGCAACCCCTACTCAGATATCTCTCTCCTCCGATGATGGATGAGGCGGCTGTCCTCAATTCTTACTCTTCAGAATGAGTCTCCCCGTAGGAAGGCGGTGAGGAATAGCCGTGGCAGCAGGCTGCTTGGCTGCCCGCGTGCCGCGCCGTGCGTGTGCGCGACTCCCGGAGGCGTCTGGTGGGGAGGTGAATGTGCGTTTCATTGCAGGAGTTTGGCATATGGGTGTGTATAATCTCGGATGATGATGTGGGCTGTCAAAGGAGGTCCTGCTGAGAGAGCCGTCCCCTGTGACTGCAGTCCACGGTGGTTAAGCTCAATCAAAGCCCAGTCGAGTCTTTAAGGAGCGCTAGATATATTACATGTGGATTTACTGTGGTTCCTATTGGGTGAGCTTTTTAAACAGCTCTAGGGGTTATTTGATACGGGTAAGAGGGGAAAAGAAATCCCGCAAAAGTCCTCTCTTGGGGGTTAAAAAAGTTTGTGACTAATGGAAAGTTATGAAAACTCCCCCAACCGTTGGATTATAAACACTGGCTGGCCGGGCTTCAAGAAATGGTGTTGTAGTTCGATGTAATCGAAAAATTGGACCCTGGCCTGAAGCATCCCCTGCACCTCTCTCTGTTTCGTCTCTCATTTAACACCTGTTTACCGCAGCCCAAAAGATACTGTCAACCGTAAAACCCAATAAAATATTACTGAGTGGAGCTCTGCCAGAGCCCAGTCCATGCAGCATTGCCTGAGTGCACTTCAGCCTACTGGCTTTAAAATAGATTACAGCACAGGTGGGGGTGCCCTCTGGATGTTTTTGAAGTATGGAGATAGACACCATAAGATTGATGTGTACAGTAGAACTATCTTGATGCATCTCCTTGGTTGATGCACCAGCTAGGCTAAACTGCTCACATACATACCTACTGATGAAAGCTACAGTATGGATTTGAAGTTCCATATTTGTTTGAAAAACCTAAATCCCATCAGTGTTTTTTTATACAAGGGATTGAAAACGTTATTATCCCATTCATTCTATCTCTCCTTTCCCATGCAGTATGTATCTAATAATCAATCAATCAATCAATAAAAGTACATTACAAAGAAAACATGTGTTCCTGAGCCTCTTGTTACTTGATTGCCATTTCCAGAAGTGCACGCTGGTGTGTTTGTCTACTGTTGCTTGCTGGGCCTGTCAATGACTTTTTCCCTATATTCTTTCTGCTTTGGTTGATTACAGTGGTTTTGGTGAACTATACACAAAGCAGATCACTGCCACTGGGTTGTATATCTTACAAAAATACAAATAAAACAATAAATAGACAACATGTTAGCATGAGACAGACAACCATAAGTAAGTATAGCTAGACTCTAAGTTAACAAACAAACAAAGACAAAACAAAGAGCACAAAGAAACCAAGGCAGCCCTTTGCGGCGCCATGGCAACCACATAAATGACACACAAGACAAAAAATGGCGGACGGAACAGCAAATATCCACCCATTTATCCCCTTTTCACTTTTAAGAGAACTAATTCACCATCAAGAACATCCACGCTTCCGTCAGCCTCGCTGTTAATTCTAAATTATAACTCTTGGCAGATAATTGAAGCAATGTCGTGCTGGAACACTCTATCCAATTTTGCAACTGATAAACAAGGCTGTGTTTCCTTCGGAGATGACGCATGGAGAAAGCTCTTGTTTGTGAAATGAGTTGGAGCATGACACTGGAGACTTGTGTAAAGGCCATGTTTATGTAGTCCTTTTCGTACTCCATTTGTGAAAGGCGCTGCTTTTTGTAGCAACTGCAAGGTTGGGAAATTTGTTTCATGTACACTGTGGAGAAATTGAATATTCATGAAAGAGCCTCTGCAAAGATGATGCATTAAATTACAAACAAAACATAACAAACAAACAAACAAACAAAAAACATTAGAGTTTTTAAGGTCAGAGTTATTGTGGGTAGCTCTTATTTTTTTCCATATGTTGCTAGCTTTAACATTTTATAGAATTCAGTGCAATACAAAAAGACGTTTGATGGCTTTGACTCGTTCTGTCACATTATGTTTGGTGTCCTCTGGCAGTTGAACTGTATCATTGATAGACTGTATTTAAGTAGGTATCACACAGCTAGTCCCATGTTTTGTGGATGTACTGTTAGATTTTGCTCTTGTATTGCTTTGCTTTGCTTTGCCTTGCTTTTCCTTTCGACTTTTGTTTTGCACTGCAGAGTTTGGAACACTTTATATTACAGTACCCCATACCTATAAAACCCCTTTTCCCCTTTAGATTTGAATACAGCCTCAATAAGATGACCAACTTTGGGGTGTCATCAGCCAATCTCACCCCATGGCCACATGTCCCCCCCCCTCCCCAGAAGAAATAGGAAGTTTGGCAGAGTAAATTAACGGTAACACTTTACTTGACGGGTGAATTCATAACACATTCATAGCAGCTGTCATAAACTGCACATAAATCATTCATGACTGTTTCATGAGACATGACTCAACATTCATACCAAACCTTTCATGAATATGGAAGACAGAACGGCGACAACTTGTCAAAATAAAAGTCCAACAAATGCAAATTAACAAGCTTTTCCTATTACATGTGTACTAAAAATCCCACAACATAATGGTATAACATTTTGTTTCACAGTTTCACAATGTACATTGTACTTCATGGTGTGTATATACACTATAGCAATGGTACTGTAATACAAAGTGCTGCCCAATGTTTACTGCCCAAAAGTAGCCTCTTTTCTCACCCAATGATATTGCTGCTGATCTTTGCCATCCTATTGGGGGATCAGACTCACAGAGGCTCCCTCCAAATCATACTGTGATATTAAAGGTCAGAATGGATTGTAAACATAGTTGTTTGTCAAATTGTCTAGACTGTAACTACTTAAGTGAAACATACAATATAAAACAAACACATTTTCAATTTAAACTGAATTCATAAATGTATATATTTTCCATGTCCTTCAAATCTTAAAGGTTTCCAACAGCAGCAGAGAGAAAACACTGCAGCATGATGGTATTTAGTCTCTGCCAAGACAAAGTGGGAACACAGAGAGGCTGGGCTGGTGGATTACTCCCCGGCCCCGAGGCACGGCCGCATGGCCACCAGCGCACCATCTGTTGTTTGGGTAACCCCTGAACCATGGCCACCCCGAGGCCCCCAGCCTGCCTGCCTCTGGAGTGGTCCCCGGGGGTCTGAGTGCCACTGTGTGATGTGGAGCATGGTGCGGTCCAGAGGAGGCCCTCTGTTTGTCTGGAGGCTCACATCCATGCATCTACAGGAGGGGAGTCATCTCTCCATTCTGCTCAGAGGTCTGTTCCCTGCTTGCCTGTCTATCTATCAACACCATTTATTTGAGGAGAGTGTGATGGACAGAAGCAGACCTCAGAGGTACGTCTGAATAGGTGTGTGTGTGTGTGTGTGTGTGTGCGCACGTGTGTGTGTGTGTGTGTGTGTGTGTTGCTTCTGTTGTGATTTTGTTTTAGTTTAGCTTTTTTTACCCTAAGAGTCGCAAATGGCAAAGTATTTGTTTCAAATATTTGTTGGCATTCAAGTCAAGCCCTTACCATGCTATTAACCAAAAGAAGAAAATACCAACCCCTTAATAATACCGGGTGTGGAGCTTAATAATACAGGGTGTTCTGTCTGACTTTTACAAAGTAAGCCTACCAAACAATACAATAACCTCTTCAGTAGTTATCTTTAAGCACCCATCATGTTCTAAATAAAATGCTGAACAGTGCATACATAGCATGAGAGCACACACACATACACACACACACACACACACACACACACACACACACGCACACACATACACACACACGCACACACATACACACGCACGCACGCACGCGCGTGTAGTGACACATCTATGCTGACCTGATTTCCTTTCTCTGTTGTTCTGAGGTGTTTCTGTGGAACCCAGAAGCTCCTCTTGTTTGCCTTTGAAGCATGGATGACATTAATATACAAATCAGGAGAGACTAGAAACATCTCATCATGTGACTCCCCAAAAAACAGACAAGGGAAATTAACTAGTTTATGCGCATATTTGATTAACATATATTTTAACTATTTGCAAGACTGTTGCACTGTCATTGGGAAATAAATGAGAAAGACCCTGATCAAGGTAAAATTTATCAAAACTGATTTTTGTTTATTTCAAATACTTAGTTTAAACATTATTTTTCAGCTTAAATTCTAAACCTAATTGATTAAAAACAGAAATATTGGAGGCCTCTGTATGATTAAGTATAGATGTGTAATGCACAATAGGGTACAAAGCTGAAGTCACCCTCTTAAGACAAAGGCAGCACTTCTTTAAACCTATATCCTCACTGATGCAATCACACTTCTGAGACGACATGACCGTTGCTAAGAAACTGTTGCTAGAGCGTGGCCTAACGTGTGAGAGATAAGTAGATTTGTGTGTGAAGGTGCTGACAGTCAAATGAGAGGGTCTGTCTGAAAAAGTGATGAAATCTCTTTTTTAGTCTGTCCATAAAAAGTGATGAAATATATTTACTTGACAAGAAATATCACATTGTATTTTTATTTACTAATTTGTGAGTATAATGAAAGCTAGCCCCATAATCATGTACCATGAGGATTGCAGCATAATAATGTACCATGAGAATAGAGTGGCTGAAAAATGTGTGTGTGTGTGTGTGTGTGTGTGTGTGTGTGTGTGTGTGTGTGTGTGTGTGTGTGTGTGTGTGTGTGTGTGTGTGTGTGTGTGTTTGTGTGTAAGTGTGTAAAGCGACCTTGTTTGCACAGCCGAAGTGTGTGTGTGTGTGCGTGCATGTGTGTGTGTGTGTGTGTGTGTGTGTGTGTGTGTGTGTGTGTGTGTGTGTGTGTGTATGTGTGTGTGTGTGTTTGTTTGTGTGTGTCTGTGTGTCTGTTTTTAAAGAAGAGGCTCTGTATCATGCTCCCCCATCCCCTTCCATTAATCTGTTCTTCATACCTGACTGAACTCATCAGTTGCACTCCTGATTAGAGGAGTACACCTGACATCACCCACTCGAGAGGATCATAATTACACCTTTGGCAATCTGGACCGATACCCCCCGCTAGGACAAAGGAGCAGCCATCGTTTCAGGCTTTGTGGCTTTGTAACATATATATTCACTCTTTTTCAATTTAATGGTGGTGATGGTGTACTGGTCAGAGATTCCGAGCAAAGTACAGAGATGTTCCATACCTGGCTGCCGCCATTGTGACCCTAGAGCAATGCCACAATGTATGTGGGCTTCTCAGAATGCTTTGCTTTTCAGAGGGTTACAGAGTGCAGAGTTCCCTCCACTTCCCTCCAGAATTTCCCTCCACTTCAGCTGCCATTTCTCAATGAATAAACTCATTTGTCAAGAGCTTTTGGAAACTTACTCGCACACATGCCAAAACCTTTTGTGAGTGTGTGTGTGTGTGTGTGATTTATGGATCATTTTGCTGTCAGATGGGATGCTCAAGAGCCAGTCTAAACACTTGGAGGAAGTATCTGCCTGACTGCAGAGTCCTTGTCTCAAACTGCAGCCAAAAAAAATCTCTTCATCTGTTCAGAGCTTGGGCGCTTGGATCGGCCAAGAGAGCGGCTAAGGAGTTGCACTGCACTGCCCACATTCTCGGCTGAAATGACTGTCGTTTATAAGTGTCTCGTCCCCACAGCAGTGGAAAAGGTTACGAGGTTGGCCAAGATTCTCTGAGTCACCCTTTAAAAAGCATTCCCACAGTCGGAATCACTCAGATCACACTCAGACATCCAGTGGAGTAATTATGGGATGTGACCCTTGATGTTCGGGCAACTGTCGGCTGCAAGGGGGTTGCGAGGCTGCCTGTGACATCCTTTGAACCGTGTTCCACAAGCAGAAGACTTGGTAGATTGTGTTAAATTAACCTTTTTAAGTGTTTCTCATATTGTCAAGATGACTCATTTGGCCTTCAGCCTAATATGCAGGCTTGCGTGTGTGTGTGTGTGTGTGTGTGTGTGTGTGTGTGTGTGTGTGTGTGTTCAGTGGTGTTTGAAATATGTTTCCTGCTATTTCCCAGAACAGGTTTGCTGGTATCACTCTACAAACAGAGCTCACTATGCACTCTAGGGACTCTGATTTGCATGGCACACAATGGGGGAGTGCGCAATACTTACAAAAGGCGACCATCATGCCGGGAGAACAGGTGGTGATGCCAGTATTTGCTCATTTACTGGCATGTCGCAGGGCACAATGAAGCAGATATCAGTAGACTCATTATTAGCATTGCTTAACGTCTCGACATAGACAATGGGGCTTGACTTGAAATGAGAGTTTGTTTTCTGTCTGTTATCTGTAGAAGTTTCACGAAAATGGTGTGACTATGGTAACTTACTTATATTAAGACACCATACCATGCATGGATGGACATGTCATTGTCTATAGTAATGAGAATATGGGTAGCTGTCAATACAGACAGACACTACCTGGAATGATTCTGACAGTTTTCCAATTTACCTAGAAGGCTGTAATGCACATCAGACAAGTTTTCTCACTTTACGTCAACAATTGGATAAAACAAAGGAAATGAGGGATGAGAAAGAGATTTTCTCTGTTCCGAGTAGCATTTCAGGAGCATTAAATTAGGCAAAGTGTGGAGAAATCTTCAGCTGGCCTCCTGGTAGCGGTGACTAATTATCTGACCTTTCAAAAGATGCAAATGAGATGAATCAGTAATATGATCCCATTATTAAAATGTTGACTCTCAGTTAAATGGACTTCCAACATGTATTTACAGTTTATTTCCTCTGTTATTCTTGTCTTATTTTACATAAAAACTTCATCGTAAACATGATAACTTTATCTGCATGTTTAACTGTCAACATGCAGGGTTTTAAGACTTGTGTTTATTAGATAAGATGTTATACCGGAAGAGAGAGAAAACAACTATATTACACAGCAGTGCCGCCTCCAACCCTGAAAGGATAATCCATGATGGTTAACAGGGAAACAGCCGCACGTATGAAAGCACTGAGATAAGAAAGGGCGCCAGTGGCGAATCGTCGATACACGTGCTGCTCAGCTGTCATGGAAACACGATAAGAGAATCTCAGGAGTTAATGGCCTCAGATGACTGATTCGACCCAGCTCTCTGGAAAAGAGAAATTAAATGAGGTGGGATGAGACGCAGTCTGTAGAGCAAAAGGCAACCTTGACAGAGAAAGTTGACCTCAGTAAAGCACTCTCCCCTACAATTGCCTGAGTGTTTTTTTTTTCTGTGTGGTTAACAATTCTGTGTGTGTCAAATGCAAGTTTCTTGACTACATGTTGCCATAGATTATAATTGCATGTCAATGTCACAGTTAGTTCTAGCCTCCCATGTCGATAGACTTAAAGGTGTCCGCATATGACACACTAATCACACAACTGAAAGAGTGTCACTCCATTGTTTAGTGTGTAGCATAGCAACCCCTGGTACCAGACAATCAGATCTTGCATGATAGCCAACAGAAGTAGTCAAAAAACGGGAGCATGGCATGCTTCCAGGCAACCTCTATCTAAACATTAGTGCCATTGTATAGGGTGACCTCAGGTCCTGAGTCCTGACAGACACATCTCTAAAAGTATTCTAATAATATTATTATTGATTGTAAAAGAAGAAGAAGAAGAAGAAGAAGAAAAATATTGGTAACTTGACCATGTTCTGTCTTTTTGGCACTGGACTAGCCCATTGACTCAGATGTGACATGGTCAGGTAAGAGGTTTGGAACAAAAACGGCAATGCTGCTTTGCAATTGATGGACTTATATTTTGACAGGTTGTTGTCGTTCTGTCTTCCACATTCATTAAAGGTTTGGTATGAATGTTGAGTCATGTCTCATGAAACAGTCATGAATGCTTTATGTGCAGTTTATGACAGCTGCTATGAATGTGTTATGAAATCACCCGTCAAGTAAAGTGTTACCAAAATAATTAATCTGTAAATGTGCAAAGATTCCCTTTCTCAACCCAGTCCTCCCCCACAAGAGAGGATGGGATAAAATACAAGCTGCTAAGGACCTATGAGATGCATCCATTTGCAGGGTCCAGTTCGGCGAATGTCCGATTCTCCCATAAATTTGTGTCTTTAAGGGCTAAAGAGCTTATTTGTATTCCAGGCTAGCTGCCTCTTCACACTGTCTCTTCACGTGTGACTGAATGAGAGCCAACGACTGAGAGGAGACGAGAAGAGTTGAGGAGCGTAAGAGTGAGTTGGCAGACAGAGAGAAAGCAAAAATGTGTGTATGACAGTGTGTGTGTGTGTGTGTGTGTGTGTGAGAGAGAGAGAGAGAGTGAGGAAAAGAAAGTGTATGTGCAGAAGAAGAGGATGGCGGGAGAGGGAGAAACAGGCGAAGCATGAGGGAGGAGGGGGAAGAGGAGGAGGAAGAGGAGGGGGGGGGATTTTATCTAATGCGATGCAGCAGAGCGCAGTGACAGAACGGGCATTTATTTGAGCTAAGGCTGCTGCTGGATGTGAAACAGGGCAGTAGCTCTCATCAGCTCGCTGCCACTCAGCTTGCCCAGCCTCCTCTGATTTGCCAGTGAGATTGTACCAGCAGAGGAGGGAGGGAGGGAGAGAGAGAGAGAGAGAGAGAGAGAGAGAGAGAGAGAGACGTGGAGTAACAGCCACTGCAGGGGGGGACTCCCGCCGAACAGCAGAGAGCACATGCTGCGATGTACATTTGAAGGAATACATCTGTAAATGTTCCTTCATCATCCTCTTCCTCTTCTTTCTTCTTAATCTCGCATTGCAGTCTTGCCCTCCTCCTCCTCCTTTTTCTCTCTTTTGCCTCCAGCCCCCAGTCAGAGCACCAGGCAGGAGGGAAACTGAGGACTCGTGGCTGGATAATGTGTCCTGCGCGTGGACCGGCCGCCCTCGTTGCTGTTGCTGTTGCTGCTGCTGCTGCTGCCCGAGGGTCACAGGTACCGGCTCAGCTCCAGCACTTTGTCACGCTCATTGTTTTTCCCATGGCTCATTGCTGCCGCTCGTGCCCGTGCCGGCGCTGAGGTTGTGGCCTCTGGTGCATTTGGTTTTCCACAGGAAGGTGCAAAGAGTCCAGCGCTCCAGTGAACATTATTTTTACACCGCAGAACAACAAAGTGGGATGTTTTTGCAAGCGTTTTTTTTTTTTGTCTTGCAGCTGTAAAATCCATCACTAAGGGAACTAGACAAACAGATATGTAATGTGATATAAGCACTTCATGTTGTTGATGTAAAAACACTTTAAAAGGCTTTAATAACAACTTTGCATTGACTATGTTGAGTAAGTTTGTGAATGAAGACTTCAAGACTCACTTCAAAACTGGTAAGTAACTGTCATAATTATTTATTTTTATCTACACTCATTTGAGATTTGTGAACTTGAGACTTGTGGCTTATGCACTGCTCCTACACAGATACAGTATATGTCACAATTTTATCCAATACGATATACAGATAACATTATTGTATCATCTGAAATCATTATATGTTGACGTTATATATTCTATATGATTTTGAATGTCACGGTAACTCTTTGGAATTGACAATGATGTGTTATAAGTTATATCTCATCGTGCCTTTGTTTAGACATGTTAACTAGCTGCCTCACAATGTCAAATGGACAAATGACAGGTGGACGTCAAGGCCAAATTCATTGTCTGGTTCACCATGGGGTCGCAAGATAAAGTCAAGCCCATGCTTCATCTTTTCCATGGCGTGCATTTGATGCTTTCAGGCGAGTTGTGCTGAGGTCATCCATGCTCTGAATGGACAGTGTGAAACAACTCGTCACCTCTTCACCTATGCTTCTACATGCTGTGCTGGGTTGTTGTGTGGTGGACTCAGAGAGTCAGAGTTCATTTTGGAGGACATTGACATGTCATGGCTTTTATCGCAGAGGAGCATATGAATTGTTCAGTATTCAGCTCATCTATTCTAGACGTCGTCTAGTGCATAATGTTCTCACGTTTTGCTGTGACCTATGCAGTCCAACGGTCATATGATGTTCTCATTGGTGTAGGCTGCGCAACCTCCTCCGCACACACGTTGGATGTCTTTGAGAACACAGTAGGTGCATAGGTACAAATGACAGTTTTTCCCATTTGAAATTAGCCTTATGCATGCTATGACAGACAGTAAGCTGAATAGAAACACACTGAACAGTATGTTTTGTACAGATCAGATGATATGCAAACCAAAAGATCTCAGAAATAGAGAGATAGATGCAATATGATTGATCAAAGAGGGAGATAGAGGTAAACTAGTACTTGTATATACCTATCTCTACTGGTATATTTCTAGTAGGGATAGATATATGGTAGATATAATAGATAGATAGATAGATAGATAGATAGATAGATAGATAGATAGATAGATAGCATACCAGCATACAGAGGTTGGCTTCATTTTCTCAAAGATCTCTATATTTTGAAGGTATAGACATGACTAAATGCAATAGATATTATATAGGACCCACCCTTCATGGCAAGCCTCCTTATTTTGCTATTTTCCTTTTTAAAATGCTGAAGCTTCTCAGAAAATCACCACATCCTTATCTGCCTGTCACTGCCATTTCAGTCAAGGTATTTCCTAGCTCCACACACCTTGACACATTTTATTTTTTTGCCATAATTTCCATGTTGAAGATGAAACTCCATCAAAAATGTTTAAAGCAGGGACTAGAATCCAAGTCAAAACTCTGATCAAGGTGGGCTGTGCCCGCCTTAATCAGTGCCATTTGTCTGGAGTAAAGTTCCCATGACAGGTGAGAGTCAGCTGACTCCTGCTCCCTGACAGGCTGTAATCTGTAGGTCTCAGTTCCATATCTCAAAGTTGTATTATGAGTGGATGTCATTACTGATTCACAGTCGTATGCAAATTGCATAACATTAACTTGAAGCCTGCTTTGAAACTGTGTTAAAATGTCCCTAGATCTAGAATCATTGCATTGGTTAGATATAACTTACACATAAGTGTACACAGCTGCTGTATATAAGTTGATATGTTTTTGATATAACAACCACAGTTGTGAGGCTGATCTTGTAACTATTGTATGATGTTTGGTTGTGGTCATGTGACAACACAAGTCTTAATTGGCTGGGCAAATCTGAAGAGGCATAGATTGACTGAAGAGCTGAGATGGAATCCATACATAGACCACAGAACACATTTGAACTCCCAACCCCACCCCCAACCCATATTATTGCAATACTACAGCCAAAACATTATTAAGAGTCTAAATGAGACCAATTGTATAAAAATGTCAAACTCACTAGTCTGTAAATTTAGCCAAAACATTGTCTGCTGTGTGCCGACTCAGTGAGCAACTACTAGCCTATTAGCCTACTAGCCTGTTTCCATTGCTTGCTCTGAGCTTTCTTGAATAATGTGTTTAGATTGTGATCCATTCCTGCTAGATAGTGTTGGGTTCCACCTCCTTTTGCCTTCAGGGGCTGGCTTGCCAATTTATTTTTTACATGGATTGTTAAGGGAGCATTCTCCAAGACAGGTCACTCTAATCATTGGATAAATTCACCTGTAGGAATACTTATAGCTACTTGAATGCACAGGACTACCCGATAAATACGGGATAAACAATAAAACGGTCCAATATATATTTGTCAAAGTCAGGTGTACAGGACTTCCACAGTCAGCAAGCTCAGGGATGGATTACTGAACGGGCCTACTGGGCCCAGGCCCAGGGGCCCAAGGGGTCAGGGGGCCCTGAAGCCTAAGCCTTTGCATAGAATCATTGCCTCAATATCAACAAATCAGGATGTAGGCTATGAATCTGATTGAATTTAGTATTGGCCATCTCCAAAATGCACCAGAATACAGGAAATCACATCAAACAAATTAAAAATGTTCTGGGGGAGGACCCCCAAACCCCCCCTCCCACATATATGACAATGAGTGGGGGGCCCTTAATACATCTGGGCACAGGGGCCCGAAAGTTCATAATCCGCCCATGAGCAAGCTGTGGCTTGGATGTCAACAATCCTTGACATGACTTTGCAGACCAGTGTTTAGTGAATGTACAGACAGTGGGTATGTTCTATTAACAAACATACTGGACCCTTGTATAATGACAACCTAACTCATCATTCAAATAGTCACTTTGGCTGTTCTCATTGAGAATCCTTGTAGTCACTTTGTCTATAATATTATGGAGATGACTGAACATCCCCCACCGTAAATTATGTTTTATAAACAAAGTTCGGGTGGAGCCTTCGGGATGATTGACAGCAATTAACTTACCCACTGCCGCCGCAGGGTAGGCCTATTTAAGCCGACTTTTTCCATACTTTTTCCATACGTCACACGCTCCGACGTTCGCGAAATCATTCAGTCTGCGTATTGTTTGCATTGACAAGACAGCTCTCATGGAACTGGAAATCCACGCCTCTTCCAGCGATCTGGAGGACAACTTCGTCCCGCCAACACCCGACACCCAGGGCCCTCCGCCGGGCGAAAATAATCTTATTCGTTCCCCTCGCTGCCAGCGTAGGGAATCCAGGACACAGGGACACAGAGAAGGTGCTCCTCTCCTGCCCCCGTGCGGGGCAGCATTTCCCACTCAGCAGCCTCAACTCGCGGCAGCACCAGGACCCAGCGCCAGCAAGGCGTTGACCCTACCCACTGGACAGTGGCTCGCATCCGCACTCTCCATTCATTCCTCGCATCGCGTTCGTAGGTCGGATAGGAAGTTCCATCTCCTCCGCCTTCTAACGCAGTCGGATAGCCCGGTCTTTTCGCCCTTCCTCTCCCTCACTTTGTTTTCCTCCCCAGACCAGGAAGCTGCTCCTTCTGGCATCCCGCCGGTTCCTTCCGCCCGGCCATTCAGCCCGGATGAAGCACACACCACCAGCCACCTCGCCCAACCAGACGCGCCCGACAGCACTTTCGGCACCACACACTTCAGGCGTATCATTCCGGCTGCTTCAGCCACAGCCACTGCCAGCAGCTCAGGCCCATTCCGCCCGCATCTCCGCCCGGGGTCCAACCCCCACTTCTCCAGGCGGCCCGGTGGTTTCAGCGTCGCTACTCCCCCCCACCCTTCTTTCCCTCCCCATCCACCTCCCTAGCCAGGACTCGGTCCAGGCCTGCCCCACCTCCAGTCGTTCCGACGACTGCTCCCTCCCTCCCCCTCTCCCCTCCCTTTCCATTCCGGGAGCCCGCGTCTGTACAGCACGCCAACTCCGCGGCGTCAGCTCGAAAAGTCACCTCACTAGCTCCCCATCTCTCTTATGAGTTAGCGAGCACCTGGTCTCAGCCGGTGGCCGATGGCGACAGCGTCGCTTCTCCCCCTAACCCTCTTTCCTTCCCGTCCCACTTCCCGCGACCCTGTCCCAGGTTGCTCCCCTTCGTGGTCAGCGTCAGCGGCCCTCCCCTCCCCCCTTTTCTCCCTTCCCATCTCTTCCCCGGCTCCGCGCTAGACCAGCCCGCAGCAGCGGGTCATCAGCACTCAGCGAGTGCTTCGGACCACGACGTCCCGTTCCGGCAGCAAAACTATTCTTTAGCCACAGCACAGGCCCTGCCACCGCCTCCTCACGCTGCAGGATTCGAACCACCACCCGTCAGAGCGTCCACCAGGAACCTCATCTTGTCAGGTGCAGGCGTAGACCTTTCTACCATTCTTCCCTCCCTTCCTGTTCCCTCTCATAACCGGGATCTGGTTTGCGTGAACTGTTTTTTCTCTCTAAAATTCTGGCCCAGCATCAAAAACCCTGTCATTTCCCGAGTTCTCCGTAGCTTTTACCAACTACACAGAAGTCATCTGTTTCGCGTTCCCCAGCCGACGCAAAGAGCTGAACGACTACCTGGCCATCATCGCCGGTCTAGCCGTATCCTACGGGGGAGCTCATTTCTACACATATCACCGGCTGTTTTCAGCTAAATCGCTGCCAGAGTCGGGCCTCTGGAACCAAAACCCTACTGGGGCGCTTCGATATGGAGCTCCATAACCGCGTTTTTCTAGGACTTAAGCCATCTTGTCCCCTCTGCAATAGCCCCAGTCACGGCGCGGCCGAGTGTCCACTAGTCAACCCCGACCATCAACTCCCCAGCTTTTCGGAGATCATCTTCGTATAAACCACCCCCCTCAGCTATCTTCAGCCCATCACGGCCGACCTAGCCCTCCAAGCCCTCGCACCCAGGACCATGCAGTCCTACCTACCATGCTTCAAACAGTTCCATGCAAAGCACTCACTACCATTTCCCAGTTTCGATGCAGTCACCATATCATCATTTATCACCCACCCACACTTCACTTTCGGGATCAAAGTCTCTTCCATTAGAGTCTACCTAGCTGGCATTCATTTAGATCTACAAACTCCTCCACGGCTCGAATGCCCTTCCTTCTCTGACACCAGGATAGGCTTGTTAATCAAAGGTATCCGTAGGCAACAGCCAGTCCCCAAGACTCCGCCTTCCCATTACCTCAAGCATTCTCGCCACCTGCCTTCGCTACCCTTCGCCAAAGGGTTCATGTCACCGCATTCCGATTCCACCATCTCCGTTATGTTTCTACTGGCCTTTTGGGCTGCTGAGATGTAGCGAGTTTACATGCCCTTCGTCTCTCTTCATTCCCGATGTCCACCCGTGCATCGCAGATCTAGAGCAGCTAGACCAAGACACCATTCGATTTACCATCAAACAGAGTAAAACCGATCAGTCCCGAAAAGGACACTCCATATCCATTTAACTCCGCCTCAGATCTTCAGCCTTTCCAATACCTATCTCACTACATCTCATATCGGTCAGCTCAAGCTTCGTCTACTAGCCCGCTCTTCGTGTCAGACGAAGGGCTACCCATCACTCGCCACAGATTCCGGACACTCTTAAAAACCATTCTAGTCAAATCTGGTTTTCCCGCGGATCGCTACTCCGCACACTCCTTCAGGATAGGAGCTGCCACAACAGCTGCGCTCAACGGCTTATTGGAGCAACAAATTAAAATACTGGGCCGTTGGTCCTCGGATGCCTACCAGTCTTACATCCGCTCCAATCTAGCAGATTTACGACTCGCTCAGCAAGCACTTGGTAGCGGCCTTTCTCTGTGATCTTTTGGGGTGCAAGCAGTCATCGCTCTATCGCGATGTCCGCTCCAGGCACTCCAGGACCACGGACAGCTACCTTGCCAAACACGCACTTCTCCCATACATTCTAGTCTAGCTGAAGCAATCATATAGAAGGGTGAACTAGTGAAATGATGTTTTATAAACAAAGTTCGGGTGGAGCCTTCGGGTTGATTGACAGCAATTAACTCACCCACTGCCGCCGCAGGGTAGGCCTATTTAAGCCGACCTCCTTTTCCATACGTCATACGCTCCGACGTTCGCAAAATCATCCCCCCTCCTTCCCCTACTCCTCCATTTCACCAATTGCCCTGTTACTCATCCTCCTTACACAGGGGGGTGCAAGCGGTCATCGCTCTATAGCGATGTCTGCTCCAGGCACTCCAGGACCACGGACAGCTACCTTGCCAAACACGCACTTCTCCCATACATTCTAGTCTAGCTGAAGCAATCATATAGAAGGGCGAACTAGTGAACTCTGGAAAGTGAACACATGATGTGAATACTGAAGCATCAACACTAAAAGTTATGTAAAGTATATTATAAAGCCAGCCTGGATGCCTGCCGAACTTAGCCACACCCACAACATTTGAGGTCAGGAAGTTCTGGCTGGACTTGTTCTGTTGTGGAGCAACTACTGTATGCCTGAACCAGAGCAGTTCTGACCAGAAAAACTCCTGAACGGTTTTGTTCAGAGCTGAAAATGCCACTGTGTTTGACAGAGGACAGATGTAGGGTGCTAGTGACAAAATATTAGCTTTCAGTATGGTATGATGTCTTTGTAAATGGCATTTAATTACAAAGTGTTTCATTCATCCCGGTTCTCCCTAACAAAAACGCTGTTGCTAGAAGGTGGACATTTAGATTTCGCCGTGGTGTCTGCTGTAGAAGATATTGACAGTGCAATAACTTAAAAAAACAACCAGAAAACAATGTTAAGGCAGTTGTGGAGAAAAAGGATGGTTCTGGTGTTCTTCCTACAGGATTCACCCCCTGTATCGGTTGAAACACGCCCCATAATCACATCCCAATGCAGCAGTGTCAGACTCACATTCTAGAGTATGACTACATCATGCTATTATAAAACCTTTAGAGATGCAGAAAGTAAATAAACGATGCCCTTATACTGTTTGAATATTCATATGACTGTTTTGTGTTTTCTGATCAGGCATGCTATCTCATTAGAATGATATTCAACAACTCAGATAGGCATTGGGTGCAATACATGATTCAAAAAAGACTAGAGTAATTAAAACCCAGAATATTAGACCACATTGGAAATATCATTGATTACCTACAGAAGTTGTTCGCATACAGAATGCAGATGCCTCTTTTTCTTTGTACATTGTAAAACAGTGTTTTGCTTTAGAACAGAAGCATCACAAAAGTGGCCATTTTGTTATCCCAAAGCAATGGCTCCATCATCCACATAAGACTACCCCAACAACACCTGAGAATAAACATTATGAAGTTCATTATGAAGTTCCTTATGAAAAGCTACCATCAAGTAATAAGCCCTTAGAGGCAGTAGGTTCCGGTTTTTGAACAGCTAAGAGGAGTTGTTAAGCATGATTACCAAAACCTCTTGGGTGCATCTTGTGTAAAATCAACAGCAGCTTTAGTCATCCCCGCTTATCTCCATTGCACAGCCTGTTGCTGCTATAACTGTCCAGGGATGGCGACTGCAGGCCTGTAGACCCAATGGAATACACACAGTCACATCATAGAGGATTGCGGGGATGAATTAAATAGAATAAACAACAGAGCCTTTTGTCTTTATAAATGAACATTAACTAGATGTACCGCAGAGCGGTACAAAATATGACCGCCGCCCAGTCCACAAAAATAAGTCGTGCACGCTTGTCAAAATGTGTTAATTTCCTACTTTGTTCCTTTTTTGTGTGATTGTAATTGAGTGTGTGCAGAGTGTGTGGTTGTTTTCGTGTATATGTGTTTTGTGTGTGCTTTTGTGTGTGTGTGTGTGTGTGTTTGTGTATGTAGGTGTGTTTGTATGGGTGCATGTGTGTGTGTGTATGTGTGTTTATGTGTTTGTGTGCATGTTTGTGCATGTCGTGTGTGTGCATGTACTGTATGCTTGTGTGCATGTGTAGTGTGTGTGTGTTTACGTGTCTTCGTGTGTGTGTGTGTGTGTGTGTGTGTGTGTGTGTGTGTGTGTGTGTGTGTGTGTGTGTGTGTGTGTGTGTGTGTGTTTATGTGTGTGTGTCTTTATGTATGTGTACATAAATAAAGCAAATCAGGGAACCACCTACTCTTTGCGATAAGTGCCATAGGATCTTTAACAACCATGGTGAGTCAGGACCTCAATTTAACATTCATGCAAAGGAAAACATCTGCAGTACAGTGTCCCTGTCACTGCAATAGGACATTGGGATTGATATTTGTTTGGTGGCTTTTGGCCACAGGGAAGAGTGCCACCTACTGGCCAGCCACTAACACCACTTCCAGCAGGAACCTACTCTTCCAAGGAGTTTTCTTATCCAAGTACTAACTAAGCCTGCTTAGCTTCAGTAATTCAGCAAAGTCAGGGTCAGGGCCATGCATGCACAGACACAGGCACACCCACAAGCACATGCACGCACACGCACACACACACACACACACACTCACACACACACACACGTACACGCACACATGCACACAATTCAAGAATTTCTCAGAATTACGTATGACACATACACACACATATATGTCTACTGTGTGTGTATGTGTCATATGTATGATTACTGTGAATGTATGTGTGTGTGTGAATATCTGTTTATGCACATATGTGCATATGGAATGGGTTAACATGACCCCTGGAGGAAAACATACGCAACAAATTGGTCATCCTAGGCCCTACGGTTCTCAAAATATTCACAGAAAACTGTTGGTGTACGGTCACTAAATGTACAAATAAATTAATTTATTGTATGGCCCCCCATGAATGAAAGTCCACGCAATTTGGCATGCATTCAGAGGGTGTCATAATGATCCTACACTTTCAATTTCGTGCAGTTTTGACCATGTCAGCCAGACATATTGTGATTACAACACCTAATTATTTGCTTTTAAATTTTTAACTACTGTAGGTGGCGTTATACATGAATTGAGTGTTTATGGTATGGGTTGACATGGCCCCTTAAGATCAACATACAAAAAAGGTGGTCCTCCTAAACCCTACGGTTCTCGAGATATTCACAGAAAATTGTGTCCGCCCTACCCTCCTTTCAGGGGGTCCAGTCCAGCGGGGGGGGCTACAGATCAAAACGAAAAACAATGGTGCCATGCTATCCTTGTGGGGCTACATTTCCACCAAGTTTCATGCACCTCGGTCTTTCAGTGTCCTGGGAATCTTTGACGGAAAATTGGCCATGCGAAAAATAAAAAATAAAATAAAAAATAATTCAAATCTGACTAAACCTATATGTACGCCGCTTCGCTGCACGGCGGTCATAATAATAGCAGCTCAGATGCATAAAGGAGTGAGTGATTGACTTGATTATGTAACAACGAACACATGAGCGCCAGGTTCAGTAAAGGTCAACAGCTTCATTATGAAAACTAAACTAAAGGGACATGCCTTTTGTCATATTTAAGTATAACATTGCTTGCATTTCACAAACTATGAATATAAACATGGCCTTTATGGGGGCTTATTCTGAATTCAGTGTCAGTGTGATCAATTTGACATTCACTCAGTATCAATTAATATCTACAGAGTCATTTCACTCCTTTCTAAAGGCAGCACTGGTATGTTGCCGTAACAGGATTGGGGAAACGCCAGTTATCTGACATTAAAAAGACATATCTGTTGTCATATCTGAAGCTGTGAGCATCATTTTGGCTTCCTAGGTTAAAAAGCTGGAGTCTTTTTTTCCCCCCTGGCAAAGGCCCCACCTGAGACCATCTGGAGAGGATAGGCAAGAGTAATTCTGCCTCCTTGCGAGGTTATGGCCAGGGCCATTAGTACTTCATCATATCATAGGCGAGGAATGACAGCTCTATTTAAAGAGCTGCTGATCAGTGGTGGCACATATGATCGTGTTCCAGTGGTAAAGGCCAATCGTTGAACATCTGGAAGAAGTGATGTGGACAGAATTAATGATTATCTTGTCTCAGGGCTCTTTTTCCATCATATGTTTCCCAGAAAAGCACTATGCCTGGAATATTGTCTCAGTTGCTCACATTCTTGAGTACATTTCATGTCATACTGTTTATTGTATGTTTTTTTCTGTTCACTTTTTGTCAGTTTCATTCTCGACTTTTTAGAAATTTAGAAACAGTTTTTTCTTGAGCATTAAATTAAGGTGTTATTGTCTCCTCATATAATCACATGCCTTGTGGTAGACCATAAAGAGTAAACATGCAAATTGTATCTGAGATCTTCCTAGCCCTGCATTTCCCCAGAGCTCCACAAAAAGAAGCTTTTCCAAAAAGACCAATTAAATCAGCTTTACTTAAACTCCGGTCGAGTGGGTTGCTTTGGCCTCTCCAAACAAACATGATATCCCGGGCTTATGAGCATACAACACAAAATGGTTTGCCTCAGGGGCGAAAACAATAACCTATATAACCCCTCCAGTGACCAACATTAAATGATTTCCCTCAAGGGAACAAAAGAACCTAACCCAGTGAGCAAGATTGTTGTGCTGCTGATTTATCTTGTGCTGGTTACCCTCCAGTGTGATTCAGTTTGCATACACCAGCATGCACCATCCACCACATTTGCCTAACACTGTACAAATTCAACGGAAAAGGTTAAAACGCCTAATTCAACAAGATACTTCATGCACAGATAGTTTTTTAACAAAAAATAAAGAAAATAAAAATAAAAGAATAAAGAAGATAATCACTGATGATTTCTGAGGATGATTGACAGATAAATAACTGCATTATTCCATTTTAAAGATTTATTTCATTTAATTTATCAACTTTCACACTACTTTTATGTCCAAAGCCCAATATGCATTCTGCATAGCTTTCATCCGCCACCTGTGTGTCCACAATTCCTGGAATTTATTTTCGCTAAAATCCTGTTCCATCAGTCAAAAGAACGCCTCCCCGTTGGCGTGGTGAAATTCTTTTTCCGCCGGCAGGGTCATTTGGCTGGCGGCTCGGACATGCCTCATCTTGACGCCCCCAGTTCTCCGCGGTTGCCACGCCACGCGGAGGGCTCGGACAGCTTGAAGCATATGGACGTGAGAGCACGGACCAGTGTTGCTGGCAGTTATGCACCAATTATTAAGGAACACCTGTTTGGCTCATTCATTAGGGCCGAGGCCGGTCTCACCGAATAGAGACGGCAGGCTAATGAAGGCGTCTGCTGGTTAACTGTGTGAGCTATAAATAGGGGCGAGGATGAGGGGGTAAACAGGGCACTTGGTATTTGCTCATTATGTCCTTAGCACTCTCGATGACAACAGCTCAATGTTTTTCTTTTTTTAGGTCTTTTGGAGTCTTTCGAGGACTGTGTATTGCCTCATCAATCATACCATTCAGAACTTTGAGGCAATATCATATTGCCAAATAACGTTTCTATATTTGTTCAATGCTGTCAGATGCAAATGTCACACCACATGCTGTGATGACTAACCAGGAATCAATGATGAAAAGATGAGCAATACATATTTCTCTCATGATGTGCGACATCAATATCAGGCTGTCTTATTTTAATCTAACATCTGATGTAGAACATGTTTTCAGTAATGTCCCTATCACAAAATGGATACTTTCATGAGGCAAGTATTTATTTTATAAGTTAAAATCTTCCGTAGCACCTTCACATGTCTAGTTGAATAGTTTTTGAATAAGAGTTATAATCACCTTAAAATAACATAAATAACATTATATATATATATATATATATATATATATATATATATATATATATATATATATATATATATATATATATATAAAAAAAATAACATAAATCATATCACTCTAGCTATAGCTGACCTATATTTCCTCGAAACCATCCATGACATTTTTAGTTGTGTTTTTTTTTTTTATCTGAGAGAAATGTCACACCAGAGTCAAAAGAAATCCATTAAAGGAACCATATGTAAGACATGTATTTCAATTAATCATAAAATGGCCCTAATATGTCACTAGACATTAAGAAATCATGTTCATTTCAAATACTTATATCACTGACAACAATAGTCCGGCCAGGATATTGTCATTTAAAAAGTGAAGTTGCAGCCCTCAACTGAGGTTGATGTTGTGTTTTGTCCTGATGAGCCACCCTCTACCTATCTACTAATCACAAAGTCAGTAGTGTTTCGGCATCCGGGTTGGCAACCTCGAGTCAACAGGGGAGGGGGAGGGGATACACCGCTCTACAGTAATTTGAAAGTGATTGCAGTACCAGTTTTGGCCACAATCTTATGGTTCCTTTAACAGATGTTTCTGTTGTTATGGCTATAATGACACACACACACACAAACACAAAAGAAATACATAAACAGATGTTTCTGTTGTTATGGCTATAATGACACACACACACACACACACACACACACACACACACACACACACACACACACACACACACACACACAAGCACATAAAGGAGCATTCCAGCGATTTTTCACATAGATTCTCAAGGTCACAGAGTACTGTAAGTACGAAATAAAATGAAAAAAAGGTGCCATCTAGCTTGAGTTGCTGCAGCAAACAGCCAGGGTAGATAGGCAGCAGTGCTACACCCTGGGGGAATCATTCCTTTAAATTAATCAATATAATTATATCTTTCTAACCGAAGACAAGTTGAGACATAAGTAATTAAGTATAAGTATATATACTCTTTTGATCCCGTGAGGGAAATTTGGTCCAACCAAATAGAACATTTAAGCATTGTTTTTGTTTTTATTGTTGAAAGGGTCTATATCTCAGTCCAACAACACATTTCACATAGGAAAAGGGCTGCATAATATAGTATAATAATGTAATAATCTGGCAGACTTTAACTATCCTTTTGGAGGGAGTTTACTCATACCTGGAAATCAGGGCATTACATTGGCAGAATAACATAGCTGTGGCATCACTATGTCAGATCACTACTCATGTATGGTAGGCCCACATAATGGAATCTGTACTGTAATCTGCATTAGAACATGTTTGATACTGTAGCTGTCAGTACAATATCCAATTTTTGTCTGGAACACTGCATGCCGATCATACATTCTCCAGGACATACTGTCTTTATGGTGTACTGCAAATACTGAACACATGATGCACATGCAGTTATCACCACCATAACAACTGTTTAACTTACAGGGGTTGTTTTTCTGGCTCAGATCTAGATCTGCATGTAGAGGGAAGGAGTGTTGTGCTGTTGATAACTTGAGAAGAAATAATCACATCAAAACACCCCATATGTTCCTAACAGGCTCTTTTCAAAAGCACAGCATGACTGACTCACCAGCCTTCTATTTGTTTACTTTTTGAAAGTGAATAAATAAAAGCATCCTGGGTTGCTAAAAAAACACAGGAAGGCAAAATGCATTAACATTACATGGAAACGTGTTAAAAGTAGATTTGCACTGTGATACAAGAAACCCTTTTCACACATAGAGAGAATTATTCATGTAAGCAATGCAAACCCAGTTTCGTGCATTTGATAAGATGAGAACTTTTAAAAAATGGTTCTGACATTTAACCTAGCCTGTACTGTCAAGGCAAGACTATATTTACATAATTTAAAATGTTTGTTTTTTTCACAAGGAGACAGTATCATATTCTCTCTCCAAAATGTACTGTGTGTACGTAATAACTTTTAGAAATTTCTCATGACTATTATGGCATTACAGTTTTTCTCAGTCACTTTGTTGCATTTCTCGATATCATCATTACCATTTGCACAACAGTTAGTGCATTTCTCAAAACAATTAGAGCCAACTGCCGCATAGTGGATTACCTGCAAAAGCAAGTATTTTGCTCAAAATGCTTAATGATGTTTATTAAAAATATTAAAAATAAAAATGTTTATGCCGCAAAAGCAAATATTTCTACCAATTAAACTGTCAGTGAAATCAAAATGGCAAATGCTGATGTCATTGTTTATGTCAAGATAGTCGAACTGTTTTGTCTTGTACTGAATATGACTTTTCTAATGAACAATGCGCAAGGCAGCACAATTTTTTGTTGTGACAGTATAAAAAAAAAAAGGCTTTTACAGCATTGTGAGAAAAATGACCAATATACAGTAAAACACCCCTTGGTCATAGCTGTGCACCACTGTACATCTTTCTATATATTCTGTCAGGTCACATGTTTATAAATGCTAGACAGACTATGACAACTAGTTATGACAGTTAGTTCACATAACACATTTGCATGTAATGACACAAGCGATGAAATAAGGCTAATTTGTTTCATGGGGTAGAACTATTCAACAGGGAACCAGAATTATACATTTTGACCAACATGACATTAGTACTTGAGAAAAAAAAAAACAGCAGACATTTATACAAAATCAGTTACATGGATGTACTAAAACCCACAATCTGATATCACCAGGTATTTGATAAGCCAGGATCAATAGGCCCATTCGACTTGATGCAGATCTGATGTGTTGGGTTGAATTCAATGCATAGTGGTTAGAAATACTGTCCAACTTCCTCCAGCCAGGGAGGAACTTACCATGATGTCACCCTGTCACATGACCTTAAAATATTGCGGTAGCCTGCGCCTTCATTCAGTTGCAGTAGTCTTTTCACGGACTGCACAAGCTGATCCCGTGAGGGAAATTTGGTCTCTGCATTTATCCCAATCTGTGAATTAGTGAAACACACTCAGCACACAGTGAACACGCAGTGAGCAGCCTGCTACAGCGGGGCTCGGGGAGCAGTAAGGGGTTAGGTGCCTTGCTCAAGGGCACTTCAGCCATTCCTACTGGTCGGAGTTCAAACTGGCAACCCTCCGGCTACAAGTCCGAAGCGCTAACCAGCTGCCCACTGTATGACAACAATGGTTTATTTAAACTGCATCATAGCAATTTATTTAGTCAGTCATCATGCTCATTTAATAATTAAGAAGGAAAGTGAAACTGTATTTATTGCACACAAAATTCTGCGATATCTCTTGCGATGTCTCCTGCCAGTCATGTCAGGCACAATGCAGCTGATCTGGGGGTCGTTTCTAGAAAAGTTAGCAACGGCGTTGCTCAACCACCGTGGTACGACGCAACTTGTGACCAAACAACAACATTGTTACACCTGTTTCCAGAAAGCATTGTACCTGTGTCGCAATTCGCTACCTCCGACGTTCGAACACCTTCCAACAACGTTGTTGATGATGCAGCAATACATATCATTGGTGGAAACAGTGGCAACGTGTAATACCTCACCTCCTAGAAATGTTCTGTCACGGCCTATGTCGACATTTTTCTAATTTAAACCGAGTGATTAATGCTGGCATTGTCATTGCCATCAGCAAAAACCTAAACCCATTGCAAGCATATAAAACAGTTAACTTAAGCCAACCAATATGAGCCATAATTTGTGTTAAATATCTATGTTGGAAAACATATATAGTCTGCATGAATTACAAGGTATCAAAATTTTGTTCACTATCTCGTGGCTTAATGGCAGCGCGTCAGCACTCTGTGTGCACGACCGGTGTTCGCATCCTATCTCTCCTTTTCACTTCTGAGTAAGAGTAGGCCAACACAACAATAGGTTTTCACCATAAATATTTATGCATATAGTTACTCTACATCGAGAGACCAATAGGTACAAGACATCATTCAAAAACAATTGAATCTACGTGTCACACTAGTTCACCTGCAGGTAGCGAGACGCAAGAGGACAATCCCACATCACATCTCACATCGAACCTACAACGCTGGGACAAGTCATCTGCTTTAGCCACTACACCATTTATCACTCTGCTGATTTTAAGAGTCTGTGAAGATTATAATACTATCTTATCAAAAAGCAAGGCAATACTCAAATTAACATAAATAGCAAGAATGAGCCAAGAAAGGGAGTCAGTCTCTTAATCAAAATAAAGCTAAAGGATCGATCAATCATTGAGTCACGGGATAAGCATCCACTTCACAATTTTTGGTTAGGCAGTTGTGATTTTTGGTTAGGCGCTCAGGACACCAACTGGAACTACCAAGGAACGACACAAGTGCGACTGCCCAGGGGCAGTAGTTTAAACGACCAAACTTTGCGTCCTTGTTTGCGATTGAGAGTTCGAACTCCCTTTTCCAGAAACACCAAATCCAAGAACAATGGAGCGAACTACCAAGGTTGCGACGCAAGTTAGCAAACAGCGCTTTCTAGAAACGAGCCCCTGTTCGGGACAAGCTGCTGTCTGTTCTAGCCAAGGGGGTAGGGGAACGTTCAGAGAGTGTAGACACTATGAGTGGCTCTCAGGGTAGGTGTCGACCACTTCCAGCTAGCATTCCATTGAACCTCATTCATTTTAGCGTCATTTTGACATCAAATAACGTTACATCTGAAGCGTTTTAAGCCTTTACCTTTTCTATTTTTGGAGAAATACAAGATGGTGTGATTGGCGTCATAACCTCGTAGCCTCACTTTATGGTTGAATAATAAACGTTTTTCCGAAAACAATGCTATCATGACGAAATAATATGCAATGAGCATGCGACTTAGCGTCGCACAGGAGCAAAGTAACCGTATTCTCTGGTTAAGAAACTTGAAGGCAGTCTGGGGGAAAGTCCACAGGTAAGATATTTAGGAAAGCATTGAGAGGGGAATAACAGTAAAGTGATGTTTTGATGCGTTGGCACTACATCAGAACAAATCGCCACGAAAAGCTGCACTCGCAGCTGCACGTTGTCAATTTTCTTAGCACAGCTACCAGACGAGTTACTGTGTTTCAGTCCACTGCTTAACGTCAGAAGTTTCTCTTTCACCTGGACTGAGGATGCGCGAGAACTGATGTTGACCAACAGGAAATTTGCTTCACCCATCTCGATCGAGGTCTATGGAATGGCTTTGTCCATAACTTTTACTGTCTATGGTTCTAGCTCCTCCTAAGATTTAGCCTACTTCCAAGAGTTCTGGTCTGCTGTTTTGGGGGGCATGGGTAGGGTGGTCAGACGTCCTGCTTTAGGAAGGACAGTCCTGATTTTCAATGCCCTGTCCTGTGTCCTGCGCAACATCAAGCAGGACGCGTAGTTGTCCTGCTTTTTGAGACAGGCTTGAAGAGCGGAGTTCTAGAATCTTTGCTGGGACGCAGCACAACGTCCAATGCATTAACATATCTAGTCTAACAAATGACTGACTAAGAGTGGTGTCAGATAAATATCTGAGCAGATATCATTGGTTAAAAACGTAAACATGTGCTGCTACGTCATATGTATTCCGGCTTCATTGACAGAAAGTTAGCCTACTGGTTAGCGCTTCGAACTTGTAACCGTAGATTTGCCGGTTCGAACCCCGACCAGTAGGAACGACAGAAGTGCCCTTGAGCAAGGCACCTAACCCCTCACTGCTCCCCGAGTGCCGCTGTAGAAGGCAGCTCACTGCGTCGGGATTAGTGTGTGCTTCACCTCTCTGTGTGTTCACTGTGTGCTGAGTGTGTTTCACTAATTCACGGATTGGGATAAATGCAGAGGCTGAATTCCTCTGCACAAGAGGGAATTTGCACTAATATTCAGGGAATTTCGCATGTAGATTAGTGGTTCTCAACCTTTTTTACGCAAATGCCCATACATCCACAATTGCAACGTTACCTGCAGTTTGTTTGAATCGCTACGTGAACAAATAATAATCAATTGGATGTGAAATGTCTTTCCTCGTTGCCATTATTAGAGATCAGAGTATTGCTGCACATCACAACATTTTGTGATATAACACCAAGCGCACAGTCCACTAAGCTACATGATATGAAATGCCTAGGCTAAACAATGTGAAGATATTTGTTTTCCAACCGTGGACAAGTCATTTTTTATTTGCTTGATGTCTCTTGGCTTAGGTTATCCAAGAGAAACGAATCAAATGAACCAAAGGCTGGCCTTGCATTAAGCTAGGTGAACTTGGCTATTAAACGGGAGACTTTCTGTGGCCCATCTGTAAACAATTCTGGGTCTTAAATTTAAGTTGCATGTTTGTCATTTCCGTGCTATTGCTCTGTATGCATTTCCGTGTTTGCATTGCACTGCTATCCAAAAAATATTTGACTGTGGCGCGCAATTTTACGCACAGGGCGCACCTTGAAACAGTGTTTACCCAAATTCAACCCTTCCCATAATATGTAAGGTAAACTGTGCTTGCTAGTATGATTAGTTTCTTTTAACTTGTCGGCCAGCCAGCCAGCCATGGTCATATGACCTATATTTCGAAAGGAAAATTGACTGTGAACCACAAGTGTGAAATCATGTGTGTAAGCCTATATAAAATGGAGAGTGACGTCATCAGTCGAAATAGCGGTACCCCCCGAAGCTCACAGTATAATTCAAACACTGATCAGAACACCTGACATACAATCCAAATAGTCTACAAGAAACCTCAGAGTGTTTCATTTGAGACCAAGATTATGCTTCAAGAGAGGTTTCTAGACAGTAAGGCTTTTATTGTCAGTATGCATTTTGGGTAACCAAATAAAAGTGGGGAGTTTCCATAGGGCATTTTACAAAACGCATGAGCATACCTTGGTAAACTAGATGACAAAATATGACCGCAACCCAGTCCAGCACATTTTTTCCACAAAAATAAATCACGCTGAAAGGCATATATGATTCTAACTGTCTCACTAAATTGCATTATCCACACTCAATTCTCACTGGTATCTGCTAGACCACAAGTACCAAAACATGATTAGTTCATAGATTTCACATGTAAAATTAATTTTATACAATGCCACCCCCATCTTGCCTGTTCATAATTCTGAGAAATTCTTGAATTGTATGCATGTGTGCGTGTACATGTTTATGTGTGTGTGTGTGTGTGTGTGTGTGTGTGTGTGTGCGTGCTTGTGTGTGTGCCTGCGTATGTGCCTGTGTTTGTGCATGTGCATGCATGCGTTCATATGTCTACTATGTGAGTATGTGTCATACGTATGATTACTGTGAATGTATGTGTGTGCGTGTGTATCTGTTTATGCACATGTGTGCATATGGAATGGGTTAATATGACCCCTGGAGGCAAACATACGGAAAAAATTGGTCATCCTAGGCCCTACGGTTCTCAAGATATTCACAGAAAACTCTGTTGGTGTACGGTCACTAAATGTACACATAAATGAACGAAATGAACCATGAACGAAATGAACCATGAACGAAAGTTCACGAAACTTGGCATGCATTCGGAGGGTGTCATAATGATCCTACACTTTCAATTTCGTGCAGTTTTGACCATGTCAGCCAGAGATATTGTGAGGAAAACACCTAATTTTTTGCTTTTTAATTTTTAACTAGGTGGCGCTATACATGAAATAAGTGGTAATGGGATGGGTTGACATGGCCCCTTAAGACCAACATACAAAAAAAAGGGTCCTCCTAGCCCTACAGTTCTCGAGATATTCACAGAAAACTGTCTTCGGCCACCTACATTCAGTTGGTGTATAGTAACATAAATTAATTTATTGTGTGGCCCCCCATCAACGGATTTCCATGAAACTTGGCGTGCATTCAGAGGGTGTCATAATGATCCTACACTTTCAATTTTGTGCAGTTTTGACTATGTTATATCACAGATACCTGCGATTACAACACCTCATTTGTACTTTTTTGTGTTTAACTAGGTGGCGCCATACATGAATTGAGTGGTTATGGAATGGGTTGATATGGCCCTTGAGATCAACATACAAAAAAAAATGGTCCTCTTAAACCCTACGGTTCTCGAGATATTCACAGAAAACTGTGTCTGCCCTACCCTCCTTTCGGGGGGTCCAGTCCAGCGGGGGGGCTACAGATCAAAACGAAAAACGATGGTTCCATGCTATCCATGTGGGGTTACATGCCCACAAAGTTTTGTGTACCCCAGTCTTTCAGTGTCCCGGGAATCCTTGACGGAAATTTGGGCATGTGAAAAAGAAAAAAAAAAAAAAGAAAAAATCTGACTAAGCCGCTTCACTGCGCGGCGGTCATAATAATGGTCTAAAGTACTAATTTTTCATTCTATATTGATCTACTTTTGCACAAAGCTTCACAAGACCTGGTGCTAGGGCTCAGTTGTGTTTCTAAGTCCATTCAAGTGACCTAGAGGGCTGAATTGTGGTCAGTTCAGAGATGCTTGCAATCTGGCAGGAAGAAAAAACTATATTCTAGCCACAGTTATTCTGATGGTCTCTACTGAAACTACTGTGTCTGAGTTTTCCAAAGAAGTCAAGCATTTGATGGTGGGGGAGAACAGTGGCTTCTAGAGTATAAGAACAGTGCAATTTCGGGGAAAAAGCTTAGAAATGGCCCGTCCGTAATAGTTAAACCACACAAAATTGTATTGTAAATGAGAGTATACCAGAGTCCTCTGTACACCATAGCAGCGGTCCCCAACCACCGGGCCATTCACCGGGACATTCCTAACCGGGCCGTAGCCTACGACATGAGTTTAAAAAAAAAAATGCATGCAAACGAAACTCAATTTAATTCGCAATAATGTCACGTTTTTACTAGGGCTGTCAATCGATTAAAAAAATTTATCTAATTAATTACATACTCTGTGATTAATTAATCTAAATTAATCACATATATAATTTTTGCTGTGAAAGTATTTTAAATATTTAAATTCAAATGAATCATTGAATAATCAGCATTAGTGACATTAAAGTTCAAAAACTCTTTTATTATTATTTTCACTGTTCAAATAATTGCCATAATAATCCATGATATGACCTAATATGCTGAGGAAATTAATTTAAAAGTGCTTCGTGAAGAAGTTTTTTTCACATACAAGGCATTTCATGCCACAGATATAACCTATGTCAACACTATTTTTTTGCATTGATGTGTGACTTTAGAGTTAACGAACTCCGGTGATATGCAAATTCCTTGCTGCAGACATTGCAGAGGACTTTATTTCAATCAACACCATCAGGCCGTTTTTTAAAAGTAAATGTTCCAATCAATGATCCAGCACATTTTCGTCTCTCTTCTTCATTTTATGCACGTTTAGTTCCCATGTTTTGTTCCCATATTTTGTTAAACATGTTCACACTTGATAGATGTAGCTTCAAGTTGTTCAATATTTATAGTTATAGTTCATATTGTTCAATTTTCACTTCTTCAAGTTCACGTTTTTCACATGTTTAAGAGTTTGTTACTTTCACTGTTCATACATAACTGGAGCTAGTTCTTTTCAAGTAATGCATGCACAACACATATGGAACATTGAACCCCCGAAGTTTATTTTCTTATTTCATCACACGTCAAAACACACACACACACACATACAGTATCTGACTTTCTCCAACTTTTGCACATCTCCATAGAACTTTTTATTTATTATTTTTGATTTCTCCTCCATCTATCTACCCATGTCCTTGATTGCCTAGCCTTTCTATCCCCCTCCACCCCCCACCCCCATCCCCAACACACACACAAAAAACACACACACTTACATCATCACTGTCATCACCTCACATACATACAGCACACTGCTTGCTACAGTAAGCCTCCTCTACATACTTGCTGCACACACTGCTCCCCCCCACATACACAGCACATTGTCTTCGGGATCTTCTCTAACACACATCCTCTACATAGCGCGAGCACACTGTCCCCACCTACCCACACACACACTACACACACACACACACAGTCACTGCTCCACTCCCCTCCCGCCCACACACACACATCTTCACTGTCATCACTCACATACATCATACATACAGTACTCTGCTTGCAACAATAGTAAGTCCCTTCACCATACTTGCAGTACACTGCACCCCCCGCCCCCCTCCTCTACATACACAGCACACACCAAGGCCCCTGGCAGTTGGGTTAGCCCCTTGAGCCGTGGATCTGCCCAAGGTTTCTTCCTTGGTAAGGGAGTTTTTCCTTGCCCCTGTTGCTCTTGGGTGCTCCTTGTTGGTGCCCCCCCCCCAAGCCTCCCCCACCTTTCTTATGCAGCCCTTACCACTTAATCTACTAAACCCCTCTTCTACTGCACTTTTTACCCCCCCCCCCCCATAAATGCACAAATAAGCTGACACCAGACATAATTTCACTGCATTTCTTACTTCCAGTAACTATATGCATGTGACAAAAAACTTCCTTGTATCCTTGTATCTATCATCTGAATATTTCCTGTTATGAATGGCAAGAAATAGTTGTCACATGATGAAAATAGATTCAAAATCCTAGATTTCATTCACAGAAATAATAGATCTTCTGAAATGACTGCTGCTTGAGGTAATTGTAGAGGCGACAGGAGGCAGGATTTGATGCATGTGTCACATGGTGGCTTTTAAAGTGAAACCCCAGAGAGAAAGACATCAGTAGTGTGTGTGTGTGTGTGTGTTTTGGGTGCAGTGTATTTATGGAGCTGCCAAAATGCCAAAAGCCTTCACTAAGTACATCATAAAATCTGCACCCATTTCCACTATGTGTATTGTTAATTCACATAGAGGGACCCAGGGGGTATGGGATTAGGGTGGGGCACTTCTGAGACCACTTTAGCCGTCTTTAGCCTTTAGAAAATATAACTGAATAAGTAAAACGCAAGTCACACTTTTATGACAAATTTGAGTGCTTGACACAGCATAGGGTGTTAGTATTACTGTTGTATACTTCACTTTTCACTGATGTGTCGTACCTGAGATGCAGTTGAGGACAGATTTTAACCAGGAGGAAAGGTTTACAGGTCCAGAGAAGGTTGGACAGGCATATCCTTACGAAGATTAACCATGGTTTTACTATGACAAAATAACCATGGTTTTTCGTTTTTTTTTTGGGTAACCATGACTATATTTAGACCATGTTTTTTTGTAACCATGATAACCATGGTTTATCACTATAGTTGATAAATAAGCACCATGCCCTGCTGGGGTGCTGCCAGAAAATTTGGGCCCTATGACAGACACCCTTGTAACCTTCACGTTCCTTGTAACGTGTTCGGGTCTGTGGGACCTGTTTTTAATGTTTGCTAAAAGAAAAATTATGCTTTTTTTTATTTCTTCTAACTCAAACTCATTGACCTTGGCTCATTTTCTGTGAAGAACATACCGGTACAAAATAACTTATTTTCAATGACTGCACACAGTCGAGGTTTTTTTTTTACCTTTTTTATAATTGAATTTCCTTGTTTTCTCACTAAAAACGAAAATGATCATATGATGATAATTGTGATCTCACAGCGGTAAATGGCAAATATGAACCAGGTAATTGAGCTAAAGTAAACATCTGTAAAGTATTTTAACATAAATTGTTATGGCTGTATTGATTTAAAAGCCTACTGTAATAATGTGGTGGTTCCACATTTTCGTAAGGGTAACACTGTTTTAGTAGCCTAGAAACCAAAGGCGGATATCCCCTGCACAGTTTTAGGCTTTCTGTAAAAGAATTCTATTCTAAAAATGTTTTTGCAAAAAGGCTTAAAAAAGATAAAAAAAAAAACCCTGCTAAATATATCTGCACAACCCATACCACCACAACTGACTTTGCTTGAGAGCAGACTCTGAAAACAAACCATTCGTTAGAGTGACTTTGTGTTTGTACTGGTAGCCTTTTGTTTCTCTCTCTCTCTCTCCACCGTCCCAAAAACATCCTTGTTTGACAGAATTCTCTCTCTCTCTCACTCTCTCTCACTCCATTGAGGAGAGTCTAACGAGGCCCAGCAGTGTCTCCCAGCAGGAGTCGCTCACACAAGGAGAAGCAGATCAATAGTGCTTAGTGTTTAATATTCTCCATATAAATTAGAGGAGCGTTGTGGGATTGGGCTGCCCCTTGCCTGGGCTCTCCATGAGAGAGGATATAGGCAGAGAGGTGCTCTGCCACCAGCCAATTAGAATGCAAGAGGGGGACGGTGCTCTCTTTTCCTTTAGACAGAGAGCTCTCATGTCCCTCTGAAGGAGGAGGAACACACAAACACTCACACACACACGTGTGCACGCACACATGCACATACACACACACAAGTGACTCGGCATAGATTTCAGGGCTTTCTGGCTGTTTGTATTTCTGTCTCCCTTATGTGCATGTGTCTGTGTCACTGCAGATATTTCACTGGTTTAATTGACTTAGGCTATTTTGTTTGTATCCCTGTGTGTGTGTGTGTGTGTGTGTGTGTGTGTGTGTGTGTGTGTGTGTGTGTGTGTGTGTGAGTGTGTGTGTGAGTGTGAGTGTGTGTGCATGTGTTTGTGTGTGTGTGCATTTGTATTGCCAGATTTCAATTGTGTCTTACTGTTGTTCACCTGCCTAGGAACTGCAGATGGAAATTAGCTAGTAGCTAAATCTGGTACAAAGCATTGTATCCCTTTATGTGATAAATGCATTTTGCACATGGTCCCTGTAAGTTATAAACTTAAAGCAACACCAAAGAGTTTTTTGTACCTTAATATGATGTTTCCAAAATCGTTTCAGTGGTTCATCAACTCGTAACAGGGTGAACGGCACTTCTGCATTCGCTTCACGGCCCTCTATCAGCTATAACCACACTATGTAAGTTTGGCAGATCGGGTAGCGGATCTGTAGTTCGATGGAATGAGACATAAGAAACTACAAATTTGACTTGCATCTGATGTCGCAATACGTCATACTTTCATTAAATCGTGCAACATACTCTGCCATGTCTGTGGACATGTTATTTGCAAAGCCAGTGCTAAATAAACAAATAGCATGCGTGCGACAAAGGAAAAGTGCTTTAGTGTTGCTTTAATAAACTAAACATTTGATATTCATAGTTGTAGCAATACAAATAGTCACAACCTCAAATACTATTTTGACTTCTGAGATTATGCATTTGCTTTATCAAGATCAATTAATTATGCATAGTGTATTGCATAACATCACATTACTGTATATCATAGCAGCTGCCATGATGGCAACACATCATGATGATTACCAACATCACCCATGAGAAAATTGCCATACTGAATCATTTTTTAACCTTTGAAGTCATCACCTACATCACAATCAACATTACAATTGTTATTTGTCCTGTGGCACAAGCAGTACAGCAAAGCAGACACAGGAGATGCCATAAGCCGCTCCATGTTCTTAATCATAAAACTGTGATACATGTGACTGCAATTATGATCGCACATCTAGTTTACAGTCATTGTTATTCACTTGCAGCATTGTGTCATAAGTCCATGATACAGCACTTAATGTGAATACGGGAGGACTCTTCTATTCTCCTCACCACATATTCAACAGGAGAAATGGAAAGAGAGAGAGAAAAAGAGAGAGAGAGGCAAGTCAGACAGAGAACAGCAGATAAAATGAATAAAAGCATGAGGTACAAATAAAAATATTGAAAAAGAAAAAAATATATAAAAAAATAAAATATAATAAATGTAGGAAATACAACATAAAAGGTCATAAAATATAAAACTCATAGAGAGAGAGAGCATTTGCGTTTTGTGAACTCGTCCTTATCTCTCTCTCTCTCTCTCTCTCTCTCTCTCTCTTTCGTTCCCTCCCCTAATGGTTTAAGTCCTCCCTCTGGGAAAGATAGCGAGGCATTCTGCTCGTGTGGATGGCATTAAAGTGGCCCAGGGCCCTTATTGTCATGGGAACAATATAAAAATGATAAAGCAGGGTTATTCCAGGTCCACTCAGCATATTTCATTTTTGTCAGGAGCAGGTGACTGCTTCCCACTGGGGTACCGCCAGATCCCTGCTCTTGTGTTTCAAACCCCCTCGCCTCTTTCTTCTCCCCAAAACCTACTTCTCCATTCTCTCTCTTTGATTCATTCTCTGTTCCTCCCTCCTTGGTGCAGCCTCAAGACACTATGAAAAATCTCCTTGTTTACCTTGTTGACGTAATCGGCCAAAAGAATTGTCAAGATTAACGGCGGATTGTTTTGTCTTGTCTATAAATGGATGTTTCCCTCAAGCAGAGGTTAAAAAGGCTGCCGTCAAACTGGAGAGGTTCTTTTTGTTGTTTTGGGATTGGGGTTTTTGTTGTCCTTCGTCCAATGGTACTAACAGCATTAGCCCACAATGGCCTTGGGGCAAGCGACTGAGCTAAGCTTTCACAACCAAGAGGTGAAACTGTTCTGTGACCCTTCCACATGGTAGGACCACAGGACCTCACTGAAACCCTTTAGGGCTGCAGTTGTGAGAGGGACTGAAGAGGTGCCAGTGGCTGTTGTTGGATGAAGAATTTAGCCAGGGGAACACACAATTTCAATCTGGATAGCCATGTTTCCAAAACCCATATAATATATAATATATAACGTAATGTAGACATGTATTCAATGTATTCAAAGTCCAAGCATTCGTACATTTTATCATGTTCAAATGCAGTGCAAGGCTATCTTAAAACTTTAATGAAGCCACAATGCAAAATGTGCTAAGCTACACAGACCAGGCCCAACTATTCAGCTGTCTTCTGTTAAGGTAAATCTTCCTCACAAATGAAGGGGGACATTTACATAACTTGCTATCCAATCATTTGTTAGAATGTATGTCTGGAAGTATACAGTATAGCCTAGCCATTTACATGCTTTAGTCAGACTGTAGTTTATCTTTGGTATGTGATGTTCATCGTTTACAGATGTTAAAGATGTCTCAGATGATTTCAGAGATCTCAGACCACATGCTGCTACAATGCTTCCTCTCTCTTTAACAGTGGACATTATGTTTAAATGGACAAGACAGCAACTATTTTCACCTGGCCAATTTTTAATCCTGCAGCTCTCTGGTCTAGCACTACAGCTAACAAACTATTTTTGACAGTTTGATGCACTGGAACATACAGTGACTCATCAACCCTGTGCTGAAAGTTGTGTTGACACTCCAACAGCAGTCATATGTAATTAATTAATTATAGGTATCTGATGCGTACTCTGGAGCCATGTACTGTATGAGACATGCTTGCCTATTTCTCCTGCCATTCACTCCAGCCTCCTCCATTGTCCCTGTCTGTGATGGTAATAATCATTCCCTTTTTTTTTACATCCCCGACAGCCCACTTTCCAATGGCATCAAATCAATTACACAAGGACAAGCAATTGCCCTTAAACATCCTGCATGGCAGGAGCTGATATTGTTATGGGGCCTCCAGTAGACCAAGCCTGTGTGGATCTCAGTATGGCAATCAAGGGCAGCGTGCGGTGGCTGTGAGGAGCGGGCTCACGCCGTAATGAGGGAAAGTTGTGTGGATGTCTCAGCCCATCCTGACATGCTAAGGTTCGCACTCATTTCTGTGTGCGCTGTGTGATAACATTGATGACACCGTGTTTGGAGTTTTACTGGAGGCCCTGATAAATTATCAGGGCACTAGAATGTTTCATGTTCACTCAAGAGTCAAGACCTAAAAAAAAAAGCAGGGAATTTGTGGACTGACATTTCTGCATTTTATCTCCATAATCTTTATCTTTCACTGTACGTGTAAGTACTGTATATCAGGACCAAACGAGAGGACATAAATGTGTCATAAGTTATTTCTATGATTGAATTGAATTTTTATCACTCTTGCTAGAAAGCACACGTGTGTGTGTATGTGTGTGCGAGTGTGTGTGTGTGACTGCTCATCCCGTGAGTCTTTCAGCCACAAGGCATTATGCTGTTCACACAGTGTATCTCATTCCAACATCCCTCTCGTTTCCAGTCTCTGTTGTGGTTGATTCAAAGGCTCCATAATGATGTTCTACATCCCCCATCTCCATCTCCCCATTTCATCATTTCGTCGCGCTAAGTAACATTTTCGCAGGGACGACTCACAGTACTCCATTTGAACGTCACTGTTAACTTGATATGTCATAGGTAATGAATGGAACAGGAATCTAAATAATTTCAGTTTGAATAGTATTTTCTGTTTAATTCAAGCTTTTCCACTGTACCGTAATTTCCCAACTATTAGCCGAGGTTTATGTTAATACACGGGGGCAGTTAATATGGTATTAATATGGTTTTGTTTTTTTAACTTGCATAAAACACTGTCCTGCGGTTTATACACAAGGTATAAGTATAAGTAAGTATAAAGGTGGCTAATACACAGGAAATTACAGTATTATGGAGCTGAAATGGTCTTTTTAACGTTGTCTTGTTCCCAGTTCTTTGATCAGTACAAGCATGGCAAATGCAAAGAGAGCGCACTGGCTGATAGTTATAAAGGGATGTTAAAGGATAATTCCGGTATTTAGCGCTTTGAGTCCCTTTTCTGGTTTGTTTTGGACTGTGCAACTCACTGAGTGGTTAGTGGTGTTCGTTGATGTTCCAAAACAAGTAGCGTAGCGAAATACAGTTTCTGTCGTGTTTTATTTGGCATTTTGTAAAATCCCATTGATTTCTGTTGGAAGACAAAAGTCATTGCACGTTGATATTACTGCACCACCGGAAATGGGGGCTGTTTACATTTGGTTGTAGTCTTTCCGCGAGACCTTCATTTACTGTCTATGCTTCAGGCTCAAATATTGAGCGGAAGTTTATACACGGTTGTGAGGTGTCTGAAAATAGTTCCACAATAGCATTTAAGACGGCTGGAAATCATACATTGCGCCGATATGTTTGTTTTTAATAATCAACAAACACCACTAACCACTAGGTGAGTTGCACAGATTTGAAACGTTAACTGAACCGAACGTTAAGGGTTGTTTTAAGGACATAGAGAAAAAGTTAATTGAGTTCGAACAACAGGGAATAATCTCTCCTATAAGACATGGTGAGTGGGCTGCGCCGCTTGTGTGCATTCCGAAACGAGAAGGATCTGTGTGCATTTGCGGAGATTATAAGGTGACAGTTAATCAGTGGCTTGATGTTGATCAATACCCACTTCAAAAACCGCAGGATTTATTTTCCACCTTAGCAGGTGGAAAGCATTTTACAAAGCTTGATTTGACACAGGCCTACACTCAGCTAGAAATGGATGAGAAAAGTAAACCGTTTCTCACTATCAATACACGCAGGGGCCTATATGTGTGCAACCGCCTGCCAAATGGGGTCGCTAGCGCGCCCGCTATATTCCAACGCACTATGGATGAAGTGTTGCAAGGGCTTGATGGCGTAGTGTGTTACCTAGACCAGTGGTTTTCAAAGTGGGGGCCGGGGGCCGCGGGCTGCGAGGGGGTGCCAGGGGGGCCTCAGCAAGTTGGAGGGAAAAATAAAAGCAAGAAATAAATACATTTGAAACATTTAAAATATACTATGAGGGTTGTTTTACAATGCCATTATAATAATGTGACGCATATCTGAACATATTTCCAATGATAATATAAGTATAAGTATATATACTCTTTTGATCCCGTGAGGGAAATTTGGTCTCTGCATTTAACCCAATCCGTGAATTAGTGAAACACACTCAGCACACAGTGAACACATGAGGTGAAGCACACACTAATCCCAGCGCAGTGAGCTGCCTGCAACCACAGCGGCGCGCGGGGAGCAGTGAGGGGTTAGGTGCCTTGCTCAAGGGCACTTCAGCCGTGCCTACTGGTCGGGGTTCAAACCGGCAACCCTCCAGTTACAAGTCCGAAGCGCTAACCAGTAGGCCACGGCTGCCCAATGATGCCCAATAATGACTGGGAATAATAGTACAGTGATGGCTCTCATATAGCAGAAAGCCCCAAATAAAATTTTACACACTGTATGCTACATCGCGATGTGGTTGTGGCTAAAATAATTATTATATTAGCTTAATGTATTTTTATTGTCGATGTTATTAGTAATTAGTATTGTCGATGGGGGTCCTTGGCCAGAACCTAGTGGTATTTGGGGGGCCTTGTCGTGGAAAAGTTTGGGAACCCCTGACCTAGACGATATTCTGATAACGGGAACAGATACCCATACACATCTGCATAACATGTAATTGATGCCGAGGGTGTGCGTCCAATTAAAGAGAAAACTGAGGCTATTGACAAAGCTCCTGTGCCGAAAAATGTGACAGAATTGAGGTCATACTTAGCCATGCTCAATTACTATGGCAAATTCATACCAAACCAGTCCAGTGAAATTAAGCCCATGACGGAGCTTTTACACAAAGATAAAGAATGGAACTGGACAAGAAAATGTCAATGTCACATTATGATCCTAAGTTGCCTGTAATTCTGGCATGTGATGCTTCGCCTTACGGCATAGGTGCTGTGATATCACATCAGCTCCCAGACAACAGTGAGAAACCTATAGCGTATGTGTCTAGAACACTCACTAAAACAGAAGTCAACTATTCTCAAATAGAGAAAGAAGCTCTTAGCATTATCTTTGGTGTGAGCAAGTTTAACGACTATCTGTATGGACGAAAGTTAACACTGTTCACCGACCACAAACCACTCCTGAAGATACTTGGCCCTAAAACTGGTGTGCCTACGTTGGCAGCAGCTAGGCTGCAGAGGTGGTCATTAATTTTAGCAGCATACCAGTATGACATACGTTATAAGCCATCTTAACAACATGCAAATGTGGATGCATTATCGCGTTTACCACTAAAGACACAAGAGAGGGACTCAGAGTATAGCTCTGTGTTTAGGGTCTCTTTCTTGGATAAAATACCAGTGTCTTCACACGAGATCGCGAAACAGAAAATGACTGATACAGTACTACAGAGAGTGAAACACTTCACATTGAATGGCTGGCCAAAGTATTTGAACGATGGGGAGTTAAGGCCATATTTTATCAGGAACACTGAGCTGACGGTCAAAGCAGACTGTGTGATGTGGGATTTTCGGGTGGTTATACCAGAGGTGTTAAGACCAAAAATGTTAAGTGAATTGCATGAAAACCACCAGGGAATGGTAAAGATGAAGGCATTAGGCTGTAGTCATTTTTGGTGGCCCAATTTGGATTCTGACATAGAATCACTTGTAAACAATTGCCAGACCTGTCAGTTGAACAGACACCAACCTGCCACAGCTCCTGCTCACAACTGGAGCTGGCCTAATCGCCCATGGCAGAGCGGATACATATAGATTATGCACAGAAAGGAAAGTTCAACTTTTTAGTGGTCACAGACAGCTACTCGGCCGATACATAATTACAAATTCAGTAGGATTAAAAGAAAGCCAAAATAAATATTCATCATCATCATCATCATGGCTGCATTTCCAGTATTGGCGATAAGTAGTCGTTTGTCCACTAGATGGTGCATCGTTGCAGTGACACTGACCTGGCACGACGTCCAACACTTTGCTTCTCAACGAATTTCGGAGGACGAATTCTAACAACCGCACGCGACATCATAAAGCAAACACCCAAACAGTTGAAGGAAGGAAAAAAAGAAGCAGCAGCCCCGATCATTTGGTTCGACCCCTATTTATACAAGGTAGACTTGACCTCCCCCACACATTCCTAAGACAAATCAATCCTATTTTCCCACGACAGTTTAGAACCTTCTAGAAGTTCCCACGATAGCTGGGAATATTCTCACGGTAGCTGGGAATATCCTCACGATAACTAATACAAGTCACTGATCTTAACCAACTATTTAAAATGACACATTACTTCTCCGGGTTACATTTCGGAGATGCAACATAACATTCAGTAATTATGGTTTAGATAGTTTCAGAAGTTACACAAACAGTTCACATTCAACGACAATTATAACAATGCGACACATTACATTTAACAACGTACACTTACAGTCATCAAGAGAGTTCGGTTACATTCTTACAGGTTACAAACACTTATGGCATTACAATGCAATCTGAATACATTCATTTAAACAGTTTTGAGACATACAATTCTCTAAGTGCATAATTCCCTAAACTTTACAATGTCAGGCTACTAAAGTACTTGTATTGATACACTTCATTCATCATCATTCATCGCACTTTATTATTTATTTATGATTGTCATTGTTTGCAGTTATGGTTCATTTTAAATTGTGCTCTCGTTTTACTAAATTGTGCTCTCGTTTTACTAAATTGTGCTCTCGTTTTACTAAATTGTGCTCTCGTTTTACTAAATTGTGCTCTCGTTTTACTAAATTGTGCTCTCGTTTTACTAAATTGTGCTCTCGTTTTACTAAATTGTGCTCTCGTTTTACTAAATTGTGCTCTCGTTTTACTAAATTGTGCTCTCGTTTTACTAAATTGTGCTCTCGTTTTACTAAATTGTGCTCTCGTTTTACTAAATTGTGCTCTCGTTTTACTAAATTGTGCTCTCGTTTTACTAAATTGTGCTCTCGTTTTACTAAATTGTGCTCTCGTTTTACTAAATTGTGCTCTCGTTTTACTAAATTGTGCTCTCGTTTTACTAAATTGTGCTCTCGTTTTACTAAATTGTGCTCTCGTTTTACTAAATTGTGCTCTCGTTTTACTAAATTGTGCTCTCGTTTTACTAAATTGTGCTCTCGTTTTACTAAATTGTGCTCTCGTTTTGTGCACTCGTTTTACTACATTGTCTTTCGTTTTACTAAATTGTGCTCTCGTTTTACTAAATCGTGTGCACAATTTACTATATTATGCTTTCGTTTTACTATAGTGTGCGCTCATTTTACTAAATTGAGCTCTCATTTTAAGCATAGAACGAGGGCACAATTTATTAAACGAGTGCACTATTTACTAAAACGAGCACACGATTTACTAAAACGAGGGCACGATTTATTAAAACGAGAGCACAATTTGTGAACATGGTTATAGAACATTGTGTGCACGATCTACTTAAACGTGGTCACAATTTGTAAAACGTGCACTCAATATTGTCTTGAAACATGAGCACGTTATAGTATATTCGAGATCTCGATCTACTAAAACGCACCCACGAATAATTCAAACGTGGGCTCGAAGAAATTAAATTGTGTGCACAAAAACGTAGTGTGGTGTCAAGGGGTATATCCCCGGGAATGACGTCAGGAGGTGTGTCGCTAGTAACGTAGGGGGAATCTCATTGATTGCAGTGCACCTGGATATAGCCCCGTTGGTAGGCTATAGGTGGGAGAGCAGATGATTGTGTGTTTGCACAGGCCCCTTGTCATCTTCGTCCAGCTGAATGTTTGCCGAAGTTTTGAGTGTTTGTTGAGGTCCAAGTTTATGCAGAGCTGTGGTGCTTATCGCGAACGGTGTGAGCTACATAGCATGAGAAGCTGAGCATCGTGTACGCCACTGTTTATGTCTACCCTTTCATAGTCCATATCAAAGCTTACTGCGTTGTGTGCATCATATTGGTGTGCGGGTGGGTTATGGTGAGGCCCATCGGGCGCTAGAGGGAACCTTATTGTATTGGGTGGGTATTACTACTAATGCGCAGTAGCCTATTTGTACCAACAGCAGTAGGTCTACGTGTTGTAATTGTTTGGGAGCTTGTCGCTGTGTGTGCTTTGATTGCCGTCACAGTTAACGTAGGCTTTAGTCAACAATCCAGGAGGTAGTGGAAACTGATCATTACAACAGAGCCCGAGTAGCCTATGTAGCCTAGTAGAATTTCCCCATTATGGGTCTCCATAGCTGGCGGTTGACACCACAGGTGACCCTGCTACAAAGAGTAGAAGTCCGCTATAAACCATCCTGACCACCTAAAGGCTTTAATTAGCTGCCTACGGTTATCATCACATTACCAATATGAACTGTAATGTTACAGACAGCTGTAGGCCTAGTCCATGCCAAGGTAACACGAAGTTTCCACCACAGCACAGCGAGCGGTGAGAAAATGTTGGGAATTACTAAATGTGAGCACGAAAATACATATTTTGAGAGCTCAATTTAGGCCTACAATGGGGTCACGTTTTATTAATTCGAGGGCTCAATTAAAGGAAAACGTGCTCACGTTTTCTTAATTCGAGGGCTCAATTAAAGGAAAACGTGCTCACAAATTATCACAACCAGAAAAAATATCACTTAAAGTGAGCTCTCCCGGGCTCCGTAATAACCGGCACAATATACCTCTCCAGAATAAGTCCCGCCTCCTAACTTCTGTATCCATCCAACCTTCGGTCGTCAAATGTCTATGGGAAATAACATGGCGTTTTGAAAGATCGTACCTGTCAAACTCTGTAGGTGACAAAGTAGAAAAAGCTGCTGGGCAGATTAGCCTACACACTTCTGCCATCTAGTTTCCACTGGATTTTTTTATTTTTGGTGCCGTTTAAGTAGTATAGTCTATAGTATACTACTTAAACGGCACCGACAATCAAAAAATCCAATAACTGACAGCTAATTTATTGCATTTATAGCCATTGCAGACCATATGTTACGGTGTTATGCTAGCTCACAATAACCTTTAAATATGCTTATTTTGGCCATATCCACTTGATAAAACCAGTAAATATAGTTGATAAACTGTTTATTTCTTACATGTCTGAAGCATTTGATCCAACAGTGATATTTCAAGTTGCTGTGTTAACTTTAATTGGGTGATCGCGGCACAAAAATCATAATCCATAACTCGCAATGAGAATGTTCGCGCATGCACGATAAAATCAGTTCATTTTGCCATAGAGACAAGTGTTACAACTGACCCGCACAAGCAAAGTTTTTATTTTCATTTAATTGCATTTGCTGTGACTATATAAATCAAATGGCACTCATGTTAACTTGAAACAGAGGGACTGAAGATATGAATGACATGTGATTGAAGTCCACACGCTCAAATTTCACGAAGCTAACTTAAACAAACAGTTACGGTTAAAAAATAAATAAAAAATTGCGATGCTTGAATTTTGCACCTTTTTGCTTAATATCTCTGGTCGTATTTATAGTAGACCATTCATATTTGGATGGCTGTAAGATTATACATAATTACATGATATGTGTCTGTTTACGTTTCCGTAGCTACACCATATCTTGAGAATAAAACAATTACATTTGTACCGCTGTTGTACCAGTTCTCCCCTACAACAACAAAGTCCGACACATTTACACATTTAGGTGTTTATTTCATTACATTTTGTCTACTCGCTGGGTTCATAATCCAGAGTGAAGTCCACAATAGTTTGGCCAGATACTACACGGCTCCATGAAGATGCATTGCCAGTAATGTTAACCTACGTTGTTCGGTAGCTTAACCCTGTTCGTCATGGTCACTGTTTTCCACATCACTTTCAACAGCACAAAAGTCAGAGTTAGAGTCAAATCCATAAAAGTCTGATTCAGACTCACTTTCTACAAAGCTATTTAAGAAGTGTGGTGGATTTCTATGACTTAAAGGATGCATGTATGGTTTTTATAAACGTGGATATTACTGCAATTATTACGAGACTTCAAGGCCTGTACACATCTTAAGCAGACCAGGCCAGGTGTCAGAGAGTGGGGTGAAGGAGTGCACAGTGACACTAGGCCTAGACGGTCAAGAGCGAGAGGATGAGGTAATGGCGATGAAAATATCAAGGCCAAGTACAGGTGGCGAGATAAGAAGCCCTGTTACATCCAACTGGAAAAAAACAGAATCAGACAGTTTTGCATTTAATTTTATGCATGATGGGACAAGGGGTTCCACCAATATCCGTAACCTTGGTGGATGGTGATAGGCCAACAGGTGTCTTTCGAGGGTGGCGAGAGCGCCCAACTCTAGGTTAAGGGTTATAAAAGATAGGCCGCAGCCATTTTGATTTCAGATCTCATCGGGGGCCGCCATCTGATGACATCTCACCTCACCCTATTGCTTGACACTTGGTCTGAACATTGTTTACGGAAATGCCGGAGGTGTCAAAACTCGTCATTATGGGTAAGGGGGGTGTCATCAAAAGTCTTCTTTATGGGAAAAGAGTTAAAGCCAAGGGAAGCCGAAACAATAAAGGGGGCCAGAGGAGTGCAAAAATGCAATGAAAAGTCAGGTTTATATAACAATCGAAATTGAAGTACGAAGTCAGCTAGGAAAAGTTCAGTAATCAGTCGTGTTAGGGGTGTTGGGATGTGTGGAATGCGCTGTGTGCCTGTTGCATGTTCCAGTGTGAAAGGGAAAGAAAAAGAGAGTGTTGAGCCGTGCGGGCAGCTCCCAATATGCCAGGCTACACCTGCGTGCCGGAATAGCCGATCAGCTGTTGGGTGGTTGCCACGCCCATGAGCACACCTGAACCTAAGGGGAGCAGACACAAAGGATAACAGACAAGGCCTGACGGCTTTCACAGGGATTTCACTAGTTAACGCTCCCAAGTTTGCATGAAGAGAATGCTATAGAAGAGTGTTTGGCGAGGTCTCTGGCCAGGGTCGTGAAGTGTTTCGCGAGATTGTGCAGGAGTCAACAGCGTACAGCCCTTTCTTCTTAAATGTTTACATTTTGAATGTGATGTCGTTTTTAATGTGATTACTTAAATTCAGGACCACAGCAAGGCATAGTCAATATGTAAGCTTGATCCTTTGTCTACTGTCATGCAATAGCAGCACTCTTTACAAAGGCGCCGTTAATACTTCTCTGGTGAATATCCATGCAGCAAAGGTTACGTAACCATCAGCATGCATAATTTTGGGGAGTTTGTCTCTACAACACAACTCCAGCTCCAGCCCCAGTTCTGTCTGAAGTGAAACTTGCGAGTTGCAAACAAGTCTTAAAGTGTGCATATAGTTACAAAGCAAAATGATGTGGACCAGGGGTGTCTCATTCGACATTATGGATGGCTTTGCGTGTGAAAAAGACAGAAAGAAACAATCAACGGAAAGCCTCTGAGTAATATTCTTCTATCATTTATAATAATCCATCTTGTTCTGTGCTAATGCCATGATAATTATTTTGATTTATACCACATTCAGAAACAGCTTGCTCCTTGGCCCACAAACCAACTAGGGATGCTGAGGACTACATAGAGGAGATGGATCGCATCAATAATTTACGCTGGCACAATGTGTTTCAAAACCATGATTGGACAGTTGGCAAATTTGATGCTTATGAGGCACTGCTACCAATATTAAGTAAATGATGTGGTGTGCAGTAGTTTAGAAAATGAAAAGCATTTATTAAGAGAGATAATATAAGATAAGATGTGATGTATTGTATGATAACCAAGGACCCAATTATGTGCAGCCTTTCATATCAGAAGTGGGTGTGCATTCACGGAAGCCATTAATATCAAAAACCTACTGTACCCTGCATTATACTGAGAAGGGCTCTTCTAACACAGATGAGATATACAAATGCATTTTCACAGGGGTCATTAAAGCCTGTCTTGAAAAGGCATATTAGGAAGCGGCAGTGGGTCAGCAAATTATTATACTATACTACTTCTATTATTATCTGTCTAATATACATCATCATCCATTGCCACAAAGTATGAGAAGTTGCATCAGAGTGTCAACCTATGGTACAACCATTTAAAATGAATTATATGCTATATTGGCACACACTGATGGTGAAGAATAGTGGCTATCCACAATGTCTGTCACTTGTGACTTTTTCCACCTGCACATGAACAGGTTTGCATGTGAGAAACAAAAGAGTGTTTATCATTTCACTTGGCACTTAACTAATTTTACACACACCAGTGACTGTATTAGTTTCTAATCAGTGCATGTGTGAAATGTTTATGAATTTATTTATTTATTTATTTATTTATTTATTTATTTATTTATTTCAGGATTGCCATCTCCATCACCATTATACAAAACCATAAACCAAAACACTCTGATTGTGGCTGTTTTGCATCAGTCCAGTAATAGGCCCCATCCACAAAAAAACTAGCTGGCCCTTTGCCATAGTAAGTAACAAATCTGCCTGGTGGAATGGAAAGCCCTGTCTAAAAACCTCCATTTCTGTTGTTGAACTCCTTATAGAGGGTATTTAGAGCTGGGCAACTGATTGGCTCAATTTTCACTGCCATGCTACATTTATATGTCAGTGTCAAAAAGCCTGCATGCAGCTATTGATTAGTAATTGCGCTTTCAAAATTGGAGGGTAAATAGTCTTTGAAAGCATTTAAGTGCTGGAAATTATGGTAAACATCTATTTAGCTTGAACTGTGTGTTGTCTTAGAACTGACAGTTGCACATGATGTTTAGTAGCATTTACCACATAAAATGTGTGTATTTGTCCAGATCATGTGACCGTGTAAAGGGTTGCTACACCCAAAATCGACATTTAATGAGCATTTCATAAATGTCCATTCCATATGACCTCATCGTTAATCTTTCAAATCAACCACCACACACACACTAACATATCATCAAGGTGAGCTTACTGAGATGTGGTAGGAAGTCATTCGGAAGAGGAGATAGTACTGGCATAGTCAGTGACAGTTAAAAAATCCAGCTGTTTTTTTTAAAGATAAATTTTAAGATATGTGATCATGAGATGTAATTATTATGTACCATAACAATGCCACTAAGCAACCAACAAACATGATCTGGGAACCCTAACCTTCCCGTTGTTTACATGTAGTGAGTAGACCTGATGATGACTCATGGAATCTTATATTTAAAAAGCCAGCTTTAGGGACATGGAATTTATTCACATTGTTTGAAAACAATGGCTTTACCTTATTTACATAAGTGAAACCACTGACCAGGATACACATTTGATATTGAAAGGTTTTCTGCAGTTCCCATATGTGTGACACGACCAGAAGCAGATGGTGACATCTTGTCTCGCATTCATAGCATGCAATAGCAGGTGGATCAAGGGTTCAGCCAAAGACCTCCTTACTCTGCCTAGCAGAGAGAGCACCGTTCCCGGACACTTTTGGCTTCAATTCTGGCTTCGGCGCCATCCAGCTAGGGAGCGGCTCCTCACCTTGCCACACAAGTTTAATCTTCAAAATGCTGCCAGAGGATTTGAATTTCTGCACATCCATCTCGGCTGGCGATGCTGGCTTGATTAATGGGGGCCATCAATCACGGCGCCGAGCCCTTGCTCAGCCTGCGCCATCAGACAGCTTTGCTTTAGAATAATGGGTGCGTTCCATCCTGCCATGTCTGCCCCCCCAACCTACCCCCCCCCCCCCCAATACCTCACAACCCATCGCCATGGCCAGGCTGCATCTGCAATGATTGTGCATCTTTTTGATCTATCTGTCAAGCCTTCTGTCAAAAGGACGACAGGGGATATGTGCTCACCAGGGAAGATGATGCGGCTGTTGCTGCTTTTTTCCTTTCCCTCCTTGCCTGCCCCAGGCAGACATACAAATGCACACTCACTCTCCCAAACATGCTTAGAAATACACTCAAGAATGTCCTGAAACCATAACCTGCCGTTGGCAGACACAGAGTCACTTTTGGTTTTTCACATGCTTTATGGTGTAGCACTGTTTCTGTACAACCTCATTTACAGGTGTCCACAGCCACTTAACACACAAACATAGATAATTGGCTTTTGTGAATTTGAATTAAATTCTTAACCAGTTTCCCCACACAATTGAGTTTTAGTAAAAGTAAAAGTGTATAGTATTGTTCAGTGCTTCAGAAAAACTTATTCAGGCTTCTGTATTACCTCGCTTGCATTTACATGATCGGTCTGTCGCTAATGACAGTGGGCAACTGTTAAACACTTGGGGCTAATCAGGACTAGCAGACAGTGGTTGAGAGGAGACTGAACAGTAACAAACACAAGATGATGCCGTGGAGTGTTCTGGGCAGGATGGTGAGATTGGGGGCATGAGCAGCTGTGCCATACATTTGCAAATGCTGTCTCCAGATGTTCCTGTGAGGAGACTGGGTTGCTAGCACTGACTGATGTGTCAGGGTTTGAAGCCAGTGACTATCAACCATTTGGACTATCAACCTTTTGGCTTTTCTGAAAATGTTCCAAGTTCAGTTGTGTAAGGCTTATCCATTGTAAGGCTAAAGCTTGGCCATGAGTTGGTAGACTAATAGGCCAATTTGGATGGAATCAATACAAGGAAAAGACTAACCAATCAGGTTTCTTGGCCTTGAAACAATCTTCCACAACCACAACACACCTATACCCCCACACACACACACACACAGTGTCTCTCTCTTAGCCTCATAGCTAGTGCTATGGGATATCTTGTATTTCAAAATGACCAGATCTGTCTTTCTTTAGCTAGGTCAGGTGGAGTGCCTCTTAGAATCCGAATATGTTATTTTCGGAAAAGCACAGATAATGCTAAATAAACAAACATGCTGAAGGAACCCCTAAACCTGCAGCCTAGCACAGACAGACACACACTCTCCGTTGTTCCTTGTGGTCTGGCAGAACTCCATTGCAACCTGTTTCCATCCACAGTGCCAGTGATGTCTGCTGGCTCGGATTGAAATTTCAAGCAATTGGATCAGCTTTTAACCAGCTGGAGTGGAGTGGAACACTGCCATTTTTGTGACTGAATTCCATAAAATAGTGCTTCCATTGGACATCGTCACTTGTTCCAGGAAATGATCCTGCTCTACTCATTAACATTAACAGACAACAACCCTAGCAAAACCAAGGTCTGAGTTATAAGCTGTCTTAAGCCACTAGAGTTGCAGGAAATTGAGCATGCTGTTAGTAATCATGTGAAGCATAACTGATCAGACATCTGAGTTATGGCCTAAAACAAACAAAGCCACATACAGTACAATCTATCAGACCAGATACAACTATTGCACTTTGTGACTGGAGGATATTATGGAATAAGCTCATTCTGGCTGTGGTCCTCTGCTAAATATGACACAATCCAGGCCTGCCTGCCCGCCCTGTACTTCCCATCCCCAACCTGCCAGAAAGACTATTCAACAATGCACATTTCTGTTTGAATCCATATGGATATTTTGAATGTAATGCGGTCTTGGATCACTACTCAATCATTCCCACCTGAACCTATGACAAATTCGCACAGGATTGTCCCCCAAATGAACACTGTAGTAAGGTGAGTGTAGATAGGACTAGTCGACACATGCACAACATATGGCACATTTATTGAGTCCTATTTTAGCTCATCATGTACACTTAGGACAACGTGTTTATCAAGTATGAGGATGTTGTGGGAAGTAAGTATATACTCTTTTGATCCTGTGAGGGAAATTTGGTCTCTGCATTTATCCCAATCTGTGAATTAGTGACACACACTCAGCACACAGTGAACACACAGTGAGGTGAAGCACACACTAATCCCGGCGCAGTGAGCTGCCTGCAACAACAGCGGCGCTCGGGGAGCAGTGAGGGGTTAGGTGCCTTGCTCAAGGGCACTTCAGCCGTTCCTACTGGTCGGGGTTTGAACCGGTAACCCTCCGGTCACAAGTCCGAAGCCCTAACCAGTAGGCCATGGCTGCCCCCAGATGGTTGATCAGCTTTGTTCTAAAGAATGTTTGATTCAAGTTCAGCGCGTGCTGTTGCGAACTATTTGTTTCTCACCAAAAGCCACGATGAAACGGTAACAAATAGGCTATAGCCTAGGCTATGTAGGCTAAAGAGTCACATTGTGGGGAGTTTATTGTTTCGTTTTGGCAAGTAGCTGTGTAATAAGCGGGATAATGTATAGAACGCCGGTCATTATTGGGAAAATAAGTCCCGACAGGGCGAACCGGACCCCGACGCGCAGTGATTACTTCATATCACAGAATGTCTCAAGCTATTTCAAACTTTTAAAGTAGCCGTTCATCACTGTCAGTTATATTCTTCTGACGTGCCAGAGCTTTTGTGAGGCTCATTACTGTCAAACAAGGGAACCAAAACACCCATCCCCCGCGGACACTGCCACCATCGACACACAAAAGGGAATTTCTCTTTTCTAATTGAGAAATTATTCAGAATATAGACATCACATTTCTCCCCCTTCACCCTTTTTTCCGTTCCTCACACAACAGAAAATGCACAGGCACGTAGAATCACTTTGAATTGTCATTTGGTCTTGGAACTATTTTTTATTCCCTTGTTATGTTATTGTTTTAGTTTTCTTAAATGTTGCTGTCCTATTACGACACCTGGTGGGACATGAACTGAGACACAGGACCAATGTGCTGTTACCTGTTGCTGACATTAGGCCAAATATAGTCACTGTGTTCCCCGAGCAGCACACACCTCGTCTGCCTGTCTGCATGGCTATCGAGTCTGACCCACCCAGCCCCCAACAAAAGCCTTCAACTCACTTGGGGAACCCAGATAATCAGGTGGGGAAAGGGGGAGAGGGAGTGGGGGGAAAAATTGAGCAGAGGCAAGTTAAATTGTCCATGAAGAGTTCCATTCTTGAATTAAATTGAAAGAAGCGGAGGCCTCTTGATAGATTCCTTGTGAATGCCTGAAGAGTGTCTTTTGTGAATTCCTATAATGCCTAACCCGTTTCCCGACTCAATTTGACAGGTAATGTGTGTGTGTGTGTGTGTGTCTATGTGTTTGTGTCTATGTGTGTGTGTTTGAGTGTGTGTGCATGCGTGCGTGCGGGGATTAGAGAGAGTGTATGAAAACAAAAATAGTCAGAGCAATTCCTTATATAGGTCTGCCATACAGTGAGCCTTCTAAAGAGATACTCTGTGAGTGTGTGTGTGTGTGTGTGTTTTTGTGTATGTGTATGTTTGTATACTTGTGTGACCATACAGCTTTCACATCACCAACTGCTTCACTTTTGCCCTCTATTGCTTAGATGAATGCACAGCTGAATGTTGACACCAATTTCTGCCGGATGTGGTCTGGACACTATTTTTCACTATTTGTTTTTGCCCACAGCTTGAGGCATCATGATCACACACACATACACACACACACACACACACACACACACACACACAAACACACACACACACACACACACACACACAGAGAAAGACACACACACACACACACACAAACACACACACACACACTGAGACTACACACACAAGAGAGGAGGGCACAAAGGTTAGGAAATGAGCAAGCGAAGGAGAGAGGTTTGGTGGTGGCTGGGAAGTGTGAGGCTGTTCATCAGGCCGTGATTTGACCTCATGGCGCACCCTCCGCAGAATCTGTCGGCCCCAAATTGGGTCTATTTGTTTCAGCCGTTTATTTTTTTCTCCTTCTCCCTTGTTTGGGGAAAGTAAACAATGCAGTATTGTAATGAGAAATGAAGAGCGAGCCAGGAAGCGGTGAAAACGCGCTAGACTCCCTCTGCTGAAGACAAGCCTGCCCACCAGAAGAAGCATAGCGCCCAATATTGCCACTGAATGCACTTCGACTTTTTTTCATTGCTTCCTGTAATTGCTTCTCTTAAGGAACTGGCTTGCACTTGTCTTATTTCTCTCTCACACACAGACACACCAAAAAAATCTGTCAAAATGCATTTACTTATATGCTCCATGGGTTTGAATGGGTTTGAATATGCTCCAAGGGTTTGAATATGCTCCATGGGTTTGCATATGGTCCAAGGGTTTGAATGGGTTTGAATATGCTCCAAGGGTTTGAATATGCTCCATGGGTTTGCATATGGTCCAAGGGTTTGAATGGGTTTGAATATGTTCCATGGGCCTTATTGGTGGATACATATGTACAGTAAGAATCCATGTTGTCTTTTTAATGTCTTTGTCATTCAAGTCTTCTTGTGATACATGTCAACAAAAGAGTTACTCGCTTTCATCAGCATTCAGAAGACACAAGCCCATTCAAGAGTTCCATTGGTGGTGGGTAGTGGAAGAGTTTTCATTATTCTTTCTCCACAACAGTCTCCCCAAAAGCATTCATCCCTAAAGCCTTCCTTGCCTTGCCTTCTGCCTGCTGTGCTCAGTTGAAGGGGATAATGCACACATGAGAGGGCCCCAGTCTCTGGCTCGCTCTTTCCAGAGAGTCACCAAAGGCCATGCCCCAGCGTGATCACTAACTCTAAAACGAGTCTTCATCCAGAGCTGTTCAGTGTGTGTGTGGGTGTGTGTGTGTGTATGGAGGATGAGGGTGGGGGTTCTGAAGTGCTGTATGAAAATGTCTGCAATTGTGTGTGTGTGTCTGTGTGTATATGGAGGATAAGGGTGGGGGTTCTGAAGTGCTGTATGGAAAATGTCTGTCTGCAGGTGTGTGTGTTTGTGTGTGACCCCTCTTGGGTGTATGTTGTTTGTAATGAGATAAGCACTCAGAGTGAGCCATTGCCTTTGTCTCTACTGTCCATAGAGAGAGAGGGGGAGATCTGACCGTCACCATATCAGTGATTCGCATGAAAGGGGTCCCACACGGCCCCACTTACAAAAGCTTTGACTCTAGAGATGTTGAATTATCTCTGACAGCAGCTGCGAAGTTCAGCCGTTTTTAATGAGCCACTATCCCATTCTCTTCCCGAAGAAAGCAAAACATCTGTGATTTATGCAACTTTATGCAGGGTGATGAGTCATTATGCTGAAGCCTTTAACCTTATGTGTCACAAAAATAATAAAACTTTTATGATTATTCTAATGCTGTCCCGCTTTTGTTTTGGTCTACTGATAGTAGAGTTACCAAAAGCTGCAATAGTGGTTGTGATTATGGATGTACCGAATCCAACATTCAGTTTCAGATTCAGCTGGTATTGTACAACAAGGACAGTCAGAAATAAATTATTTATTAACCTACTCTGTTTTTTGTGATTTTTGAATTCATGCATGCATCACAGAAATTACTATATGGTTTTGGCCAAATCTTAAAGGTACACTATGCAGGTTTACTGTGTTTTTGGCATCTGTAGAGCTACCTCTAGAGTCACGATATATTTATATTTTACCCTGCTGTTGTAAATAGCAAACTTCTGTTGACTTATCCCCTCTGTACACAATGAAAATGCTTTTGTTGTGGAGGTAAAGGATTAACAACAGGCAAAAACTATATCCAAAGAGCTATATCTACTGACAAGGTAATGTTTCACGATTCTCACGAGATTTGTCAGGCCGGCGTTCTTGAAGTTGCATGGCTGGTTTTCTCGGAAGCGACTCGCTACGTCTATGCTGTATACTGTAGCTATGCTAGGTGAACGATTCACGTATTACAAGTTTGTTTACTATCAAATTGGCTTCGTAAAGGGGAAAATCTTGCATAGTGTACCTTTAAATAATGGATTCGGTATTCAGCAGAACCTTACTAATTATGATGTGGTGCATCCCTAGTTGTTATTCCCCATCAGTGTTGTGTGTAACGGGTTACAAAGTAACGAGTTACAGTAACGTAACTACTTTTTCACGTAGTGTAACGCGCTACTACTGAACATTTGGTAACGTAACGTAGTTCCTTTTTCATATCGGTGCAACGTTACTTTTCCCAGGCAGGGACAGATTTGACAGCGACGCTGCTTTCTCAGCTGCGCGCTTGCGCAATAGGCACGAGCTCCACACGACAGCCTACGTGACAGAGGCTGGTAGCATGAAGTGCAATCATAGCTCCACGGTATGTGACAGAGGCTGGTGGCAATGAAGAGCAATCATAGCAAGCGAGACACAGCCAACACTAACTTCTGAGGGATGGAGGTATTCACATTACTTCAAACTCGTTGAAACTAAGGGGAGGAATGTGAGTGTTAGTTGTAGCCTACACTGTGCCCTGATTTTGTCCACTGCCGTTAACTCAACAGCCAGCCTATTGATACGATTTGCACTAGCTTTGCACCAAATTTCGGAGGAGCGCCTGTTTAATGAAAGAGCATAAGGCTATAAAATAAGCCCTCACATATTTTGTGTTCACCTATATGACAAAGATGTATTGAGGCAATGTTGTTTGATATTGTTTCATAGGGCTTTAGTGGTGATGTTTAGTGATGATGTTTTCTTGTCAAGTGCTCTGTTTGTGGCATTTTTTATAATAAAGACCACAAAAGAAATACCTGTTATGTCCTCCATAGTAGAACTTTATGTAGGCCTACACATTTAGGAACAGATATTGGGTTCTGCCCAAAGTCGAGCAACATAAAAGTAACGAGTAACGTAAAAAGTTACTTTCCATAGAGGGTAACTACAGTAAGTAAAGTAACGGGTTACTTTTTTTGAGAAGTAATAGTAGTAACGAGCAAACACTACTTTTTAAAAGTAACTTCCCCTACACTGTTCCCCATTATTACTATTTTTTGAATGGGTGCCATCAGCGGCTATGGTAAAGTCAGTTTGTGATGTTCTGTTGTTTATCTGGGGAAAGGGAGATCTCTAGTGGTGACTCCTAACGTAACGTAATGTTTATTTTGTACTATCAGTCTTGCCATAATTCAGTGATGCCGAAGTAAATGGTCACATATTTGTCTCTCGACAAACTTTTTCCTGTACTGTAAGTAGGAGCTCATACAGTTATCTTGGCATTGAGTACTACAAATACTAGTAATGAAATCCTTTGTTAATGAATTTAAGTTTGTTCGAAATGTGTATTTTGATCGTATGCTAACCGCTAGCATCGTAATGGAATTTCCCATGGAAGTTACCCTTAAGCTAGGACATTTGTTTCTGTTCGTTTTAACAGACAATATTTCAATATTATTCTTGAACAATGTCTGCAACTGAATGAAATACGATGTATTCTTGTATCTTTGTAGTTTTACAGTGCTTCCTGAGTAAAGTTTGGAAAGGATACACAAGCTTTCTTCTTTGTTAGCTATCTGCCAAGCTACTGTAGGTTAGCAGGCTAGACCACGCCACACACAGAGAGAAGCAGGGGCAGAACACAGTTACAGTAGATCTAATTGATTGTCAAAACTGACGAAAAGAGTTGTCATCATGTAGGACTTGCTGCCATCGATGCATACATGTCAGCTCATTTCACCACAACAGCATGAAAAACTGCTTTGAAAGGCATCTGGCGCACAACACATAGGCATCTGGCGCACAAGCACTCAGAATCAGGAGAGAAAAAAATATTTTTTGTAAACTCAAACATGCAATAAATTAAGTAAGAATTTTACTAATTAAAAAAGTTGCTACTGTAACTTGGTCAACAAAACTCTTTTGACTAAAGGCCTGAAAAGTAATCAGCACTTTGTATATCTTTAGGTAGTCAGATTAGGCACATTTCCCATTTGTGTTTGGTGTGTCTCCATCCTTCATTCTGCTGAGATAAACTGTCCTAGCTGGATGTTAGCATGCTGAGAAAGCTGAAGATTGCTGACTGCACGGTGCTATATCATCAAGGCTAGGGTTCAAATCACGGTCAGGGCACATGCCATTCAGTTAACACCTAATGTTTCTCCAACTTCAGACATTGAAGGCAGGGTAAGAACCCGAACAAGGTAATGGTGACAACTTGAGTAATGCCCTGTTCCCATACGTCATTATCACACACAGAGGCCAAAGGCATTATGATCAATGCACTTATGAACTGTCATAGAGCAGTTATAGAAATGTAAACTGAGACCTTTTAAAATGCAGAACGTGGGACATAAATAGCTTTTACATGACCTTGTGCTTCAATACACAATGTGCCATGTGTTGTGTAGGCTTGCGTAGCTGTTCCACTTGACTCAGACAGGTGTGTCGTTGCCCCTCGGTCAACATAACAATTGTTTAACCTGCTAACCCAGCGCCCTGAAAGTTACGACACACTCTGCATAATTCTCTAGTGCTCTGTTGAACATGCCATTAATCAGGCACGAGCCCGTAAACACATACAGGGAGGATGAAGGTGTTCATGCATGAAGAACACATGTTGCAGATGGGAGTGAGGAAATGTGTTAACTTTTGTTACTCAGTGTCCCAGTTCTATTATCTATTCACCTCCTCAGTTCACTGAACATTGAGATTGACAATGATAAAGGTGACCCGTCTGAATGGACTGAAACTATATAGCATGTTTGACACAGTCATGCTTCTCACATCGCATTTTAAAGGGGCAAGAAATATATACCTACAACTAAAATGATGCTGCCTGCTGTTACTTGCAACAAGCAGGAAGGAGCTACCTAATATTTTATTCATTGCATCATATCAAGGACATTGTTTAATGTGTAAAGTTATTTTATATACCTATCTGGAAAAAAAACTGTTAGAAAAAAAAGTGTTAAAAGATGTTTCTTCAAAGGTCCCCTGTCATCGGAGCACCTATAGCGTTTATTTACAGTGCTTAAGTCAGTTCATCTGATCCTGCTTCGCATTGCAGCTATCTACTTTATGATGCTGAAAAAGTCAAGCTGTGCTCTTTGTGTTTCATCCTAGCATGCATCAATGATGCCAAGAGGATATACTCCACTCCTGTATCACTTTCAAAAGTTTGCATTAAATTCTTCAAAAAGTGGAACACTCCCAAACAGATGCAGCAGGGAACAGATGTGGCTTTCGTCTATTGAGTTTGTGTGAACCTGGAGAGTGCATCATGCTGTTTAAGTGACCTACTTTTCATGCCATGAAAAATAATATATGAAATGCCAGTTATGTTTTTTTTTTTCCCTCATGGATTTACATATCCACCACAAACCATCACCTCTCCCATCCCAATCCCCCTTCTAAGCCATATGGTCCTAGAGGCCCTTCCTACATCCGGCCTCACGCTCGTGGACCTGTTGAAATCCCCCAGCTCTACATGGCATCCCGAGCATCTGTTTATGATGGTCTCAAACGACTGGCCGTAATATGATGCAGACAGGCCGGCTGCCCGGGAGGACCAGAGAGAGAGAGCCCACTGATCTCCTGCTTATCCACAGATTAAAGTACCTGTTCCCCATTGTGCCGCCTGCGTTGGAGCATGGTGGAGGATCTGGTGGATGATCTGTGGAGGCTGAGCAAAAGAATTAACAGGTATTCCCATGAATACAGTGCATGGATTCTTCATATCACATTCTCCACTGCTATAAGCCTCAGGCGGTACTCACCTGACAAACTTCAGCTCCTACCTCCTCCCCTCCCACGGCTGTCAATCTCTTGTCAGCTCTTGTTGGCAAGGTGATTCACTGCTTTATTTGTTTATTTCTTTGAAGACTTGAACATGAAACTGCTCTGTATTTTTTCGTCTGCAAGAGGGAGCAAACTAAGTGGGGATTGACCTAATTTGCAGTGAAACAGACGAAAGGCTCATTGCAACATACTGGGCAGGATGTCAGATAAGAACCAGTCTGTAGGTGCAACTGTGTGATAAGCCTCTAGTGTACAGCATGGTCATGTTTCAGGAAGTAGGGGGGATTTGGGGTAGTTATTGGGAAAGTTATGACACATCACATTCACAACACAAATAATTAATTCCTTAGAAACCTTTTGCCTACATCCAATATTTTTCCCCTAAGAAACATTTTGTAAAAAACAAAAATACAAAAAACAACAACAAAAAAGAGTGAATGTAATTGGCTTCACTGACAAATAATTGTATGCTCACTTCTGCATGAGAGGTGTTCCTGTAGCTCTCCTCAGATTTGGGTGCACCCAGTCCATCCACCATGCCAGCTAATTAGCATGAGAGGGTAAAAATAGCTGTGCCCTGGTCTGTACTCAGCCTTTTCCTACAGTACGGGGGAATGGTACCCTCCAACCCCCTCAACATTCCCTTCAACACAGACACATTAGTCTGTGTCAATGCGGCAGGGATGACTGTAGTAGTTAGCCAAGACTTGTCAGTCAACAACAAACAGTCATTTAAAACTTAAGAGATTTAACAGACAGAATGGGTGTAACTAGTCCTACTGCATCATATAACCCTGATAGTTGGTGTAGAACACCAGTTCTAGAGGCTGTTTTGACATTTTGATCAAAGAAACTAATAAAATCTTAACATGAGCAGTAGGTGCATGCAAGACTATTTTCAGTTGAGGTACTCCCATGGGCTAGGGAGTTGTAGCTGATTTAAAATTACACTTGTGAAGTGCAATATCTTTTTTTGATGAAAGTGCAACATATTTTGAAACTGTGCGAAAGTTGTATGGATGATGTCTTGGCATCTCAAAGTTACATACGGAAAGGACACCATATTTAGGTAATACAAAACTTCCTTGTTAAAGGTGCTCTAAGCGATGGCGCACATTTTTTAGGCTAAAACATTTTATGTCACTTACTGCAAACATCCCCTAACCAGGGCTTAATTTGAGCCAGAACACGCCGGAACATGTTCCGGCACCTCCGACGTTGGATCCGGAACCTTTTTTATTGGATCCGCCAACTCTTACGTCAATATAAAAAATAAATAAATAAATTACTGTTACTGTGTAGTGTTCAATGTTTATTAAGTAGGCCTAAGCTACGGTAGGAAGAAATCGCGCTTCCACGCTGTATCTAGTTGATCATTGACTGGGTGTGGGTGGTCATCATTGCAATATTTAGCATACTTTAGCGCCGAGGCTATTAGCCCCTTGTTGGACTGTTTTGTTGGTTCCCCTGTATCTCCTGTTTTCCCGGTCTGTGTGTGCGCGTGAGTGTTTGTGTCTCCCACTCCCTCTCTGTGTCATATTATGTGTCAGTTCCGATGTGTTTTGATTGGGGGGAGGTGTCCGGGGGGGAATAGGGGTTCAGATAGGTATTCAGATGTGTCAATCAGAAATTACTAATCATTCCACGCTGTATCTAGTTGATTATTGATTACTGGGTGCTCATCATTGCAATTTTTTTTTTTACATTTTACACCATGCAGTGCAGTGTGTTGCAAGTTCTGAAGTTAATAAACATTGCCCTGGTGTACACACCGCGTTGTTTAGTTTTTTTTTTAGTCAGAGCTATGTACGCAGGTTTTTTTGTTTGGTCCGTAACCTCAAATCCCCGTTTTGAGTCGCCGGATCCACCCCGCCTTTGCGCTCTGGCACCTCCCACTTTACAAATTAAGCACTGCCCCTAACCAACCACTGAATACACTGTAAAACAACGCAATCTCTGTGGACAGCCCAGGCTCCAAAAACGGCAACAAAAACAACCTGGGCAAACCTAGCCCCTGAAAACATAACAAACTGTTCCAGCAAATCACAGACGAGATGCAAGTTTAGGGGAGTTTCAATTGCCATGAGCAGCGCAGGAGGGAGGGGGAGGAAGTAGCGAGCTAGCTCTCTTTTGTTTGAAAGTCAACAGAAGTGACGTTACCCAGCATCGCTTAGAGCACCTTTAAATTGAAGAAATGAAATGATTTTGGAATTCTGCAAAAAGACCTTAAAGGCCCAAGGCTGTGTTCTCAAGTCTGAACACTGCCTAAATCACATGTGGATGTTAAAACACATATATTTTAATATTGCCCATTTTGTGAGGACAACTCACAGATGTCAATGCAATGAAGCAAGAGGTCACAAGTTATATTTCTCTGTTCTCGACTGACTCTGAGTTTTGTGAAAGAAATTTTATTTATTCATGCATTTTTCATGTTGCAACCATCAGAAGTTTATGTCTTTCATGGGCTAATAAGATGGCATTCATGAAACAAACTAAATCCAAAATAAATAGCAGCATCATGCCATTTATTTACTGGAAGAAGCAAGCCTGTAAGTAATCAAATATTCAATGGAAATGGGCATACAGGTTAATGAAATGAACTGAAGTCACTGAGCTTCGCCCTGTACAAGTGTGCTGGTAATATTTGCATCCTCTTGACATCCCACAACCGCTGCCACATACACACATGCACACTTGCAAGCACTTTGGCCCAATTAAGCAGCACTATCTGCAAGCATTTAAAGTCCTTACTGCACACAAAGGCATGGCTGCTCCCTGCTGTTCCCAGTGCCAGTGCCATCTATCCTCCCAAAAAAAAAGCCGACACATTTCCTCTTCGTCTTCGCTGTGCCATTCCCCCCCGTCTGTCAGCCATTTATATCCCACATCACACGTGTCGCCGTTCTGCTACAGTTCACACAGCGCCATCATACTCCGGCCCACAGTAATTCATTTTGTCACATGGCTCCAAATTGCCAGCAACGTCTCAGTGCCAGTGTGTGGCAGATCCCGCGGCCCAACCATCCATCCAACCCAGCTGTTTTTGGCTTCTTATTTCTTACCCCTCTTAGCAGTGACATTTACTATTTTCACTTTAGTCACGCATCTTTCTCTTTCTCTTATTTTTCAGTCGTTCGGATATTTCAGTACTGTTTTGAATGATTTAAATTGTCTATCTAAATTGATAGGCATAGCAGAGGGGAGGTGACTGGGACATTGGGGTCTCAAGGAGCTCGGATTTGAATGTGTCAACAGTCATGCCAGGTAGTTTGAGGCTGGCGTGTTCATTCTGCTGCGTTTCATGGCTCTCGTAAAAATAGACACGTTGCAAAGGGCCTTGAATTCGCTGCAAAACTCAGCTAACAATAGCCTCTAACCCAACACTCTATATTTGTGAGTGCTTGTGCTATAAAACGTCTCACAAAGTCCATTACTTCCGTCCAATCCATCCTCACCACAAAGGAATGGTTGGACGACATCCATCTCCCAGCTTTCACCCAGTTTATTCTCATTTTCTGCTTCTTTCCAGAGTTTTATAATACATTTCCAGCTCCAGTTAAACAAAACATATCACCTATCACCTTGAATGTGCCAATTTGATTCTGTACTTTTATGTTATTGGTGGCAAACATGTGAGACTCTTGTGTCTTCTGCTTTGTATTTTGTAATGTTATGTTTGTGTGCGTATCACATTTCAGAATACTGAGGGAGAGGGAAAATTATGTTAAATGTCAATCCGTGTTTGTGTTAACTATGATCATATTCAAAATTAGCATGGCAAACAGTCAACTGTTTGTAGGCTATACAGTTACTGTAATTAAGAGGTAACTTATATAAGGTTCATTGCAGCATTTTTCAGGCGTTGCAACTTGACATATCATACAGTAGGAGCCTTATTGCTTACATTCCCAGCACGTTGCACATATTTGTTTAGGTTTAAGAAGCAAATCAGTGCTATCTGAAATGTAAGGTTGCCTTATATAAATCAGCGCATGCCAATCTAAAGAAGCCTAAACAGTGTGATATACTGTACAGCAGCCACAGCAGACGTGTCTATTATTATTTTCACTTTGACATTGATTTATGGTAAATCTGTTTTTCCCTCCACCTTTACTGTATGGCTTCTACAGCACTAAAGTTCATGTGAGATGACCGTACCTTGCTGTTCCGTTATCGCCCTAGTGTAGGGGGCAGGACATGCTCTGAGTGCCTCATCTGTGGTGTTGCTTATAAACGTCAGTGATTCTACTTGATGGCTGAGGTCAAGAGGTCTTCTACGTTCAACTTTACAGGCTAACCGTTAGCTTATAAAAGCAATCTGCCAACTTGCCTCTCCTTCTCAGAAAACCAAGGTCCTCTTAGTAAAGCCACTTCTCCACATACATATACAATATTTACATTTATATTTATTAATATATCCAAGGCGATCTACTGCAATAGAATAACATTTAAGATACAGAGCTATAGCTACAGCAATAGCATAACATTAAGACCATAACTAGGAATTACCACTGCATATAGCACTAGAGGATAGGAGTGCCTATATTTGAAGTACTAGTCAAAGTATGGAGAAGAAGTGGTAGGAGAGGAGGGAAGGTCTGCTCTCATATTTGCCTGAGGTACATACTGTATATGGACGCAGCACCATTTAATCTTTTCCATTCTACCGGCTTATCGATTCCAACAGGTGTTTGCACTTGTTTGAGGCAGCATTGGGGCTTGTGAGTCTGTTGTTTTGTGTGAGTCTGGGGTATGTGGCCCTGCGTGCGTCAATAGGAGAACGCAGACTGCAATCACCACATAGAGAACACATAGAGACCGGTTCCCATCCCTGTCGTAATTGCCTCTATCAGGTTGTTTTTGCTGGTTCAGAGCAAACTGTCGCGAAAGAGCAAACACCATCCTTAACAAATCACTCTGCAAAAAGCTGGGTTGATATAAGAAACCTTTTTTTTCCAAGGGCTGTGTGTGTGAGGAGTGAAGTGTGTATGGCTGAAAATTCTGAATCACTGAATTAAAGTCACTGTAGAAACAGTAAGGAGTTTGATTTGTCGACAGTGACGCAAGCATTTAGGTCACACCAAATGGCGTGACTTCTGAGAAGCGATAAAATGGAAATTAATGCAAAGTGAAGAACACAGTAAGTTTCACACCTGTGCCTTATTTATGCCCATCATTTACTGAGTCACCATATGATCAGAAGAGCCATGAATATTTGATACAAGTGTCTGCAATACAATCTAGGCTGGAGGACTAAACCGTCTTTGAACTTCAGTCAATAATTTATCAGTCTTTTATTGAACACAGGGGGTTTTGACATAAGGAGGGTTTCAGTCCACCATTGAATGATTATACAAAGGCATTAGGAATGAACTCATAGAATCAAATATTCATCAGGCAGAGAGCGATGAAGTGGTTGTGTTTGTGACTGCAGATTGCCTTTAAAAGATTGCCCAATTCATTTTATAGCATAACAGAGATTTGTGGTTCCTTTTCATATCTGTGGTCCCATTAAACAGTAATGACTCCCGATAAAATATATCTGAATTTATTTATTAATGAAGTGCGGAATGCTGAACGTATACTTCGACATGAAGACATGTCAAGCTGTCAATAGTATGTCAGAAATGGTTTGTGAATTATATCTACTGGTCTGTAAATGATTTGACCCACTTTTTATGACCACAACATGATAAATGAAAAAGAAAATATTGTGATATTTTTATCTGCTCACACTGTGTTGTTAGATGTTTGCATTCCCTACAGTATGTGTTGACTAAAATGTAAATAGTGGCTGTTTTAAAAGCAACTTGAGCATTCAAATATTTTTAAATGTAGGTATAAGATTTTCTTGAGAATGAGATGGGATCATTTATCTCGTCATCCTTTGCCTCTAAATGTTTAAGCTTTGCAGTACTTACTTGACTGTGATGATAATAGATCTAAATCACTCGTCATAACTTTCTCAATCACACCGATAAATCCATAAATGGTGCAGTTTCCAAACATTTGCCCTAGATCCTTATTAGCCCATTTAGTGAAAGTAGGCAGTCTGCAGCGCTCAGACCATACGATCCAACAGTCACGATGACTCACATTCTCAGAGGAATTATGGGATTTTCCGGATGGGGATGCATGGGCGACAAGCATGTGTGTGTGTGTGAACATAATTTTGAGAGGAAATGGTCAAACGAATGAATGTACGCTGGAGCTGTCGAGCAATGCTGCCTGTTCTTACAGGAGAACTACTCCCTGAGAAACCTCTCATAGAAACCTCTCACAGCTCCATTGAGTAGCTCTCAACATGTGCAGTCTGTCAGGAAACAAAAGAGCTCTGAGACATCAGGAACTCATTCCAGTCACCTGATGGAATATGTGTTTAGCCTTTTTTTTTCGTCTTTTCATCTGATCTCTGATGCCATCCAGAGCACAGAAGACTGACATGATATCCCTTCCTTGCACTCAGGCTTGGAATTTCACCATTTTAGGGGCAAGGCCACTTGGCCTTCAGTCGGGCATTGTTGGTGAGGGGCACAAAGGCCACATGTCAGGGCACCAAGGCCAAAGTTAACTATACAGTAGTAGGCTATAAAAATGTACAAAAACATGAAACATGACATATTACACAGAACTGTAAATCATCTGATCATCTAATATTTACAGATATTTAGGCTATATTTAACATTTATTTTATAATTGGCCTGTTATGAAATCATGTGTATTGAACAATTTAAGCACAGCTCAGCTTTAAGAAACTCAAATAGCCTAGATGCATGCTTAGCATTTTGTGATCATTAAGGCTACTTTCACAAACTCTTAGTCAGCTGCATATCCTCTGATTTTAATATTTACCGATATCTAGGTGATATTTGTAACATTTATTTTGTATTTGGCCTGTTATGAAATCATGTAGAACAATTTAAACACATTGTGAAACTTAAAGCCCAAATTTGGAGACATGCATGTCAAAATTTGCCGCAAATTCAAAATTCTAACTGTACAGGGGACTGCTTTACACCTTTGTGTTCGGTAAGCAAGGTCCATTCTGATATATGGTTTGTCATGTGTTGAACGAAGGGTTTGTGAAGTATTCCACCGAGATGAATGGGCAGGGAGATGGGCGCAGAACCTTATGTAGAATTTATGATTACATTTAATTATATTATTTACTTTTCTTGCAAACCGTTCACCACAGCAATTAGCTAATTCAGGTGCAGATTGTAACGCCGGATGACATCTTTTTTCCCGACGTCCAGTATTGACATCCACAGGACCTCCGTATAACGTCCAAAATAGGTTACATAGTCCTATTGACGTCCAAGTGGGGTCATGGTTAGACGTCAAAATAGCAGACCTAGTTTGCACGTCCTGCAGTCTTCCAGAATTGATCTTGGATCGACAGAAGCAGTAAAGACATGATCTGCATGTTCATCAGACGTCTAATGTTTAGTGGGTTCGTGCCATGATTAGCATTTGTGATCTTTACACCTTTGCCCGCTGAAGAACGCATGTGAGATTTTTGGGTGTGAGGAAATGTGAACAGGTATCGTTTGATGATGATTTGTTTCATCAGGGGATCTTGATTGCACAGGACTTGCATTTGCACGTTGTACAGCACATTATAAGTTGTTATTATGACCGTCGCGAAGGTTTAGGCAGATTTTTCTTTTTTTTTTCCTTTTTTTTCGCATGGCCAATTTTCTGTCAAGGATTCCCGGGACACTGAAAGACCGGGGTGCACGAAACTTGGTGGGCATGTAGCCCCACAAGGATAGCATGGAACCATTGTTTTTCATTTTGATCTGTAGCAGAGAAAAGAGGGTAGGGCGGACACAGTTTTCTGTGAATATCTCGAGAACCGTAGAGTTTAAGAGGACCACCTTTTTTTTGTATGTTGATCTTAAGAGGCCATGTCAACTTATTCCATAACCAATCATTTCATGTATAGCCTAGTTAAAAAATAAAAAAGGGGTGTTGTAATCGCAGGTATCTGTGACCTAACATGGTCAAAATTGCACGAAATTGGAAGTGTAGGATCATTATGACACCCTCTGAATGCACGCTAAGTTTCATGGAATTCCGTTCATGGGGGGCCATACAATAATTTAATTTATGTTACTGTACACCAAACTGCCTGTAGGTGGTCGGACACAGTTTTCTGTGAATATCTCGAGAGCCTTAGGGCCTAAGAGGACCACCTTTTTTTTGTATGTTGGTCTTAAGGGGCCATGTCAAAACATCCCATTACCACTCAATACATGTATAGCGCCACCTAGTTAAAAATTAAAAAAGCAAAAAATGAGGTGTTGTAATCACAATATCTCTGGCTGACATGGTCAAAACTGCACGAAATTGAAAGTGTAGTATCATTATGACACCCTATAAATGCATGCCAAGTTTCATGGACTTTCATTCATGGGGGGCCATACAATAAAATAATTTATGTGTACATTTAGTGACCGTACACCAACAGAGTTTTCTGTGAATATCTTGAGAACCGTAGGGCCTAGGATGACCAATTTTTTGCGTATGTTTGCCTCCAGGGGTCATGTTAACCCATTCCATATGCACAAATGTGCATAAACAGATATTCACACACAAACATACATTCACAGTAATCATACGTATGATACTGTGGTGAGAATTACAAATGACGTGGAAGCAAAACCGGACTGAGATGTGTTAAGAAAGGGAAACGTTCCCAGGGTTATTACAAGCCGGCTCGGAGGAGAAACATGAAACAAGTTGCCTCAAGTCACCTCCCGAACCTTGTCCATCACAGCCTTATATCTGTTAGTAGGTTCTTTGTCTACACCAGTGGAAAAGTTCAGACATGCCCCGGACATATGCGTGCTTAATTGGCGCCGACCACCTATGGTGAAGTCTGCCATAAGACAAAAGCTGGGTCGTTGTACATGACAAAAGACTTGATTTGCTACTTGCTGCATTCTTTAACTGTCTAGATCAGATTCCAAAAATAATTCAGTGGAAATGCATGGATTCCAGTTTCTTCCAGTAGCACCATTGAAAAAGCTGTTGGTAGCATCGGCTAACTAGCGCCAGATTTTGGAGTGCAGGGGACAAGCCAAGATGGGCTATGAGACATACGTTCACACTCGGTATCATGTTTCAACACACTTTAGGTCAATATCACACCGGAATTCTCCTATAAATTGAGGTCCTGACTCACCACGGTTGTTAAAGATCCCATGGCACTTATCGCAAATAGTAGGTGGTTCCATGATTTGACACACACACACAAAGACACGTAAACACACACACACACTACACATGCACACACACGACACGCACAAACACGCACACTCACACAAACACATAATCACACATACACACACACACATGCACCCATACAAACTCACCTACATACACAAACATAAGCACACACACACACACCTACATACACAAACATAAGCACACACACACACGCACATACACAAACACACACCAAAAAAAAACACACACAAAACACTATACACAAAAACAACCACACACTCAATTACAAACACACAAAAAAGGAACAAAGTAGGAAATGAACACAATTTGACAAGCATGACTTATTTTTGTGGAAAAAATGTGCTGGAATGGGCGGCAGTCATATTTTGTACCGCTCTACGGTACATTTAGTTTTAGTAAATGGTAGATTCACGCTTTCCTGGGAATACTGACAACCAAGGTTAGCAGATACCAATTTGGTGTGAATGTTGATTGTGTACTTTCTTTGAATGTATGAATGTTAAATGACTACAGTACAGTAGGGTCTTTGGTTAGTTACGATTTTCCAAGGACAAAAACATTTAGCTTTCAGGTTGAAATGGGAGGGGGCACATTCTGCTGTCTTCAAACTCAATTAGTTGGTAAAATAATTGTTGTATAAAAGCAATACAACATGTGTGTTTGTGGCATTGGCACATTATATACAGTATCCTCATGGTAAGGATTGGCTGTTACACAAGGCTGAGCCAGGATACCCTTCGCCAACCATAGTGGCTAAGCATGCAGTAGC